>NC_092875.1:247037135-247337135 GCF_028372415.1 Notamacropus eugenii
TAGAGCTCCCTTTTCCCACTCCTCTTCCCCATCTCACATCCTTTAGAAATCTTTCTTCATTATATCTTCCCTCTTATTGGTCTTAGATGAAGAGTCTTGTTCTTGACAAAGTCAACTCTTCTACATATACCCTTGATCATATACCTTGCTAACTTTTCTAACAGATTGCCCCCATTACATTTTTAATAAATTATATAGTTAGTAATATTGATGTTAACTTAGGCTTATGTAATAAGTAAGAGGCTTGAGAAAGAGAGCAGAGGAAAGGCTAATAGGAAAACAGATTTCTCCAGTTTATTTCATAAACTAGAATGGGGGACTCAAAACTAATTAAATAATGTAAAAGTTTGTGCATCTCAATTAATATATGAACAAATATCAGAATTCTTTAATTACTTTTGAACACTGAATGAAAATTAAAAATGGAATGATCAAATAGTAAGCTAATAGATGGGGGCTTGTTACAATTTTTGACTAATATAATATAGCCCACAGCTAAGCCTAGCCCACCTTTATGACATATGGGGTCATCATATTTAAAACCTGCTACATAGGTATAATACAAACTAGAGTTCAATGTCATATTCTCTTCTACTACTAATATCATACCTGTTGGTTTATCTGCTTATTCTCATGGTCTTTAAGTGAATTTTCTTGCTTCTTAGATAGATCTTTGGTAATTCTATCTTTTTTCCTATTGTTTACTTTCTGACTCCCTCCCCTTTTATGTCAGCTTCCTGAGGGCTAAATCTCAAAACTTCTCAGCCTCTTCCCATGCTAGTCAATTCACAGTTCACTAGCCTTGGTCTCTACCCCACATGACTTCTAGGGGATTAGAAATGGCCCTAAATAAACACTAGATGTTTCCCTCAGGTTTGGTGGAGCCACATATATGTTCTACTCCTTTTCCCTCTGTTCCTCTATCCTCTGGTCAAGCTCTTGTGGCTCAGAGCACATGATACTGCTCTCTCAGTCTTTGCAAATTTCTGCCATTTGGATCTTCTCTAGGATTGTTTGTGGCATTGGGAGGAGGGTAGGGTTGGGATAGGGGTGTGGGACAGCCAACTCATACTGACTTTCCAGAGCCAATTGTTAGATTTTCAATGTGATCATTTATACCTTGGACACTACTAACAGAACATTACTAATCAGAACTTAGTTTATCACATTCTTGATTGCCTAGATTTACAAAAGTAATGGGTAAAATGCTAATAGTACAGTTTAAATTTTAAAGTCTGCTGTGTATCCTTTTTTTTTTTTTGAGAGCCAGTTGTTAAACACTTACAAGCACAGTCCTGTGTCAGAGTACAGAGTTGAATAGTTGAATACTGTTGCAAGCACTATTTACAAGAGTCCATTTGTGCAGCCCTTCTCTTTAAAACATAGTGGGCCATGGTGGAAAGGGTGCTGAGTGAGCATGTTAGGAGTTAGAGCTTCTCTGTTGTTAGTTCCTAGGGCTTTTGCGTTGTTTGGATTCTTGGTATCCTAAATTGTGGAGACAACTGAAATTGTCTTATCTGTCACACGTAATTCCTATTTTGGAGAGGGTTGAGTGGTCATAAGGAAGGAACAAAATAATTTGTCCTCCAATTTGTTGATTATGTGACCTAGAAGTCTAGGGAGTGAAGATGCACTAAGGGTAGAAAGTGGTTTGAGAGTTCAGAACATGAGAGAAGGATCTCTTCTGACTTGAGGTGAGAGATCAGAGAAGGCTGCATGCAGGTAGTAGCATTTGGGAAGCATAATGTGAATTAAAGTTAACTGAAGACAGCTAGCATTCATCCCAATTTAATTATTCAGGCCAAGTTATCTGGATTCACTCAAGAGATTCTCATTATTTGATAAACACTCATCTTTCTCACATCTTTTTTCCATGCTAGAATCTGATACAGCCAAAGCCAGCTGTGCTTTGGGGTTCATTGAACTTTTTGGAACTGTGTTACACTAGTTTGGTGTTCATTGAACCCCTAGAGTAGTATGGGAATATTCATTGCTATTACTTTAAAAGTCATTTGTTCTTTAAGTGAAATTATCCCTTCCTTTTTAGGTCTCTCACTTTGTTTCTTCAGAAACTTTTTGTGTCTAAGAAGTTTCTATGAAATTTTGCATAAGATTTTTCTAGCCTGTCCTCTAGCAGCAGGAGGCTGAGCCTTGCTGTCACTGAGGTCAAAAGAGTAGAACATTTGTATTAGTTTTAAAAGTCAGAAACTTAGGAGTTCTAAAGGGGTTCTAAAGGTAACAAAGCCCATAAAATGTCGAGGATTTTAAAAAATCACATTTGTTTACATTGAGTCTTTGAGACTTGAATGTCCCAGATTTCCTTTGGCTAGCTTTTTTTTTTTTCTGAGCACTTTCATACTCATTCATATTGATGAGCTATGATAATATCACACCTACAAAATTATTCTTGTTATCATTTCTGTACCTTGAAAAGATTATGTTTCAGCAAATCAAAATGAAGTTGATAACAAAAGATGTCTCTGGAAACAAACTATTGAAACAAAAAAAATGAAACCAGTTTCATTCTCCTTGAGTTATTCTCTTCTCTTCTGACAGATTAAGTCTTTGCTATTCATTTGTCTCTCAATTTCATACCTACCCAAATAATACTGGGCAGTTTTGAACATGACAGCTGTTCTCTATGGGTCTCCATTTCTAGGCCAAGTCGTATTGATTTGGTGAATGGAAGTCTATGCCTTCTCTAGGATGAATCTAAGTACGAAAAGAAATAAAACATTGCTTAGTACAGTTGTTGAGTAGCATATTTCATTATCTCTTGAATACATAGCTATTTTCAACTTAAAAGTAACATTTTCTTTCTTCTCCCTTCCTCCTGCCCCCTACTCAAAAAGAGGCAAAACATTCTTTAAAAATAATGCTCTGAAGCAATACTAAGTTAAAAATGCACACAGTGGGTTTTTTTGTTTTTGTTTTTGTTTTTACAACTATAGGGGTATTGTGTATAAGGATGCAGCATTTCTAGCTGTTGTGATTGACTTCATTGGGGAAGTTTCTGGTGAGGCTCTGATGCCAGTATGGCTTGAATAATTGGCAGGACAGAAGGATAGAGGATGCAGGCCTGTGGTGCCAAAGCTGAGTTGAAGAACAGAAAAAGAAAGAAGATATTAATGGCCAAGTCAGAATTCTGATATTCTGTTGCTTGTCTTCATCAGTTTTAGCTTTGGAACATTAAGCATACTAGTTCCTCTCTCTTCTGGGTCCTGACACCCCTCTCTAACATTCACTTCTCTCTGTGGGAAGCTTTCAGCTATGAGACTCTGACCTTTTATACCAGAAAGGATCAATCCAGACTCAAGGATTGTATAGCCCAGGCAATATTCACAGCACTGAGGGCAATTATGAATATGCTGGCATAGTTCTGAATCACAAAGTATAATAGACTCTCCATATAGAAGGCAGAATAAAAACATTTATGCAGACACCAGAAAGCCATATCCCAACACCAGAAAGCCAAATCCATCATAGTAACTTAAAAGTCAATACACATTAATACTACAGGGGACAAAGCCATTCCCAAGCCTTCCCCCATCTGCCAGGGCCTCCCACAAGCAAACACTCACAAGACTAGCTGTGCCTATCTGTGTCCTCTCTCTCCTCTGCCCTAATTGCTCTCACCAACTTCTTCCCAGCTCTGCTCCACTCTTCCTGTTCCACCCATTCAGCAAGATCCTCCCACCACATATGTCTTAGACTTCTGTATGATTTAAGCAGGCCACATGGGCTTATTAATAGGTGAGAAAGATCTTCAAATTAAGTAAAAATACATTAACAATGCAAAGGGGAGGTCAGAAGTCATCTTGTCCATAAAGGAGGAAAAGCAGCCCTGAATTTGTGTTCTCCCAATCACCAACATGGTAGGGAACACTTATTCTGTGCATCTCTTCTTTGCTCTTTGGATAATATGCAGTTTTGATTCTTTAGACTATGGTATTCTGTGATGTGAAGGAGTATAATTTCACAGAAAACATATTGCTATTAAAATGATGAGGTTTTTATTTTCAGGGAGAAGTTTAGGGTTATTGAAAGAGTTGTACAATTTCCTAAAGGCAATTCAAACCATTCTCTTCTTAGTATTCAACTCTAAACACAGCTCATTGGCTAGTCACAGTATCTGTCCAAGGTGCTAATCCTGGAATGACTACACCAATTTTATACATTATAATCCAATGGAATATTATAGTTTAGGCCAATAGTATCAGACTCAAATAGAAATGGATCCCACTCTTGGCATATTGATTTAGGAAAGCACAAATTGACAATATCTATGTTGCATTGTATTTTTATTTATCTTGTTAAATATTTTGCAGTTACATTTTCATCTGATTCTGGGCATCCTTGGGTAAGTTTGACATCTCTTATTTGTTGTTACTGCTGTTTAGTTGTTTCAGTCATGTCCATCCAACTCTTTGTGATCCCATTTGGTTTTTGGTTTTTTTTTACGAAATTATATAGACTGGAGTGGTTTGCCATTTCCTTGTCCAACTCACTTTTTACACATAAGAGACTGAGGCAAACAAAGTTAAGTGACTTACCTGGAATCACATAGCTAGTTAATGTCAGACCGGATTTGAACTCAGGAACATGAGTCTTCATAACTCCAGGCTCCACACTCTATGCACTTTTGTGCCACCTAGTTGTCTACCTCTGGTTTAGGCAAGGGGTAATTCTTTATTCATTTGTTTGTTCCTATATGAATAGTTAGAGTGAATTATTTGAGTGATTATAGATCTCTTCTAGAGAATTGTTCTGGGACTTGATGCAAACAGTGGAATTACAATCAAATAAAGAATGTCACCAACTATAAAGACTTTCTTTCATTTGGATTCTTCACAGGTTATTTTCCATAACAATAGCAAACACCTTTGCCCAAGGTATCTCCCTTTTTAATTGCTTCATTTCATGTTAATAATCAAATATCATTGAACAAAGTCTTCTGCTGTTGCTTCTATTAAGAAATTTTGTATGATTTAAACATATACATGGGATACACTTTGCTGGAGAAGAGCCTAACAGGTAGCATTTGCTCTAGTAACTTAGATTTTAATAGTTAATTAACACAGTGAAATCTTGTATTCTCCATACCTGCCAATTATATGACTGTGAAGATGTGCTATGCTTGATATGGTATCACACACACACACACACATATATACATATACATATATATATACATATATACATATATCCCTGTCTACTCCCCTAACAAGTCTTCTCTAATGATGAAGACTGTAAAAGAAAAAGAAAAAGAAAAAAGTTCAGCAAATCTAATTAACACACCAACTGTATCTGACAAACTATCAAATAGCAAGTATTTATTTGGTGCATACTGGAATTTAAGATTCAAGGACAGGACTAAAACAGTCCCTATCCTCAGGGAACCTACATTCAATTGTATACACAAAATGTACACAACATGAATAATTGTAATGTTATATAAATAGATACAAAATGGATATTAGCATAATTACAAAGTAATTTTGAGGAGAAAGAGACATTAGCAACTAAAGGAGAAAGGGGGCAGCTAGGAGCTTAGTGGATAGAGTACAGGGTCTGGAATCAGGTAAACTAGTCTTCATGAGTTCCAACCTGGCCTCAGACACTTACTAGCTGTGTAACCCTACACTTAACCCCGTTTGCCTCAGTTTCCTTTTCTGTAAAATGAGCTGGAGAAGGAAAAGGCAAACCACTCCAGTATCTTTGCCAAGAAAACCTCAGATGAGGTCATGAAGAGTTGGGCATGACTGAGAAAACAACTGAACAACAAAAAAGGCTCTATGTAAAAGATGGCAGTTGGGCTGAGCTTTGAAAGAAACTAGGAATTCTAAGAGTCAGAGATGAAGAACAGTAGTCCATCCTGTTCTTGATGGGGGGGGGAGAGGGAGGGAGCGAACTTCTCATTTTTCTCTGAATCACTTATATTCATTGTATCTTGTAGTACAAGATTATTACATTACATTCATATGCTACAATTTTTTTAGTCATTCCCAAACAATGGGTACCTAAGTCTTTATTAGTCCCACAAAAAATGCTGCAATGACTCTTTTTTTATTTGTTAGACCTATTTCTGTCTTTGATCTCCTTAAGGGTATACATACCTAGCAGTGTGGCTTATCTAGGTCAAAACCCATGGACATTTTAGTCACTTTTCAAGTCTAATCCCAAATTACTTTCCAGGATGGTTAGACCAATTCACAGTTCCATCAATAATGTATTAGTGTGCCTGTCTTCTCACAATTCCTACCACATTGACTATCTTTGATAGTTTATTAAATGTGAATTACTTAGAATTGTTTTCATTTGCATTTCTTTCGTTATTAGTTATTTGGGACAATCATTCATATGGTTGTTAAGTTTGACATTCTTTTTCTGAGTACTATTTAATGTTCATATCCTTTGACCACTTATCTATTGGGACTTTCTCACATTTTCATTAGGGATACATTTACACATCACTAAGATTTAGTAGAAGTATGAAATTACATGGGTCATTAGTGACTAAGGTACTTTCAATTGAGTTCCGTCAGTAGTAATACAGGTATTATTTTTGCCTATCTATCTGGTACATTCTCCTCCAGATATTTTGAAAACCAGTCCCTCAAAGACTTCAAAATTGTGTCACCTCCAGAACAGACTTCCTTTGTACCCTCCTGGAGGCCATACCATAGCCCTTGAGGGGGTCCTGGACCTTACTTTTGAGATCTTTGGAGTAGATAATGTCTAAGATTATTTTTAGAATTAAACCTATGGTTATATGAAGTGAGGAAACTGAGGTCTGGTCTGGACAAGATTACAATTTTTTCCGATTAGCTAATTAGTGACAGAAACAGGACAAGGACTCCCATCTTCCAGTCCTGCACTGTCAAGCTGAGATCTCCATTTTGGGAATTGTCATTCTTTTCCCTGTGCTATGTTGTACTCACATCAATAAAAAGAACAGAAGTGAAATTTAACTCATATTTCGATTCAGTCATTTATATCACACTTATCTTAATGAGCAGTCAAGGATTTCTTTTGCCATGACTGAGAAAGGACAGAAATATTATTGATTCCTTCAACTTAGATTAATTTAGTTTTGATCTGAATGGCTTTCTTTGTTCACCAATTTCTCCTGAATTTTTGTCTCCATAAAGTAGTTGTATTGGCTTCTATGAGCATTTAATGTTTTCATTGGTGACATTTGTTGTAAGGTGGGGTTGGGAAGGAAATAAAAGTCATTTAATACCTTGGTGAAAATCATCTGAAAAAAAAAACTTGAATCAAGAAACCAGAGTAGCCATAGTTCCCAGATTACATTGCTACACAGTCAAAACAGTCCCAGACAAAAAGCCAAGTGAACTTGGATATGCTGAATATAAGCATAAGCATGACTCTGAAGGAGATACATGAAAGTCACATCTCAGGGGGTAAAAATTCTTCCAGAACCATGTCTTTGAAAAAAGGGGCAAAAGACCATCTGTATCCGTGATACAACCACAATGAAAATAATCCTGGAAAATGTGGAATTTCTAAATAAAAATACATCTATTTTCTCAACAATCAAATTAAAAATTAATGACCCAGAGGACATTAGACAAGCAATAGATTTGAAGACCACTTTAACAGCTTACAGAGTACTTTCAGATTTTCATATCTCTCTAGATCTTAACATAAACTTGTTAGAAGTATCCTGTATGGCAGGGGTTGTTACTTCCATTTAACAGGGTGAAATACCCTCAGTTTCTTCAAGGGACTCTCCCAAGGTTACACCTATAAGATATGATAGACTCAGGGTTCAAGTCCATTTAGTTAGAGTCCAAGTCATAATGAAGACATGAAGAGACCAGGCAAAAGAAAATATAGTTTATGTCTTCAGTACACTAAATCATCATATGTGAATTGAAATGGAGGCTGCTTTTACTATGAATTAATTTGCACATTGTACTTGCAATTTAAATTTTTCTTCAAGACTTGGTTAAAAGCACACTTTGTACAAGAAGCCTTTCCCAATCCCTCTTAATTTTAGGACTCTTCCTCTGTGGATTACTTCCTAATTTTTCTTGTATGTAGCTTGTTTGTACATATTTGTTTCATGTTGTGCCTCTGTTAGATTGTAGGCTTCTGTCTTTTGTCTCTCTTTGTAACCCTAGTACTTAACCCAGTACTTGGAATATAACCAACTTAATAAATGCTTATTGACTGACTGCCTAGTCCTCTCATTACCCCTCCACCCATTAGCAACTCTCTTTGGTTATTACTCCTGAAGTATGTCTCATTAATGCACCCCTCTCACAGGGTCACTAATTAATTTTTAAAATTTGTATTGAAAACTCTTGCTTTTATATCACCTTTATTTCTAAATATATCTTTCTTCTTTCCCTTATTCTGATTCAAAGAGTAAGAAAAGAGGGAGGTGGCAGAGAGAGAAGCAAAACTCATCAAGAAAGCTAACTAATGCATCAACAAAAGGCTGACAATATACACAATATTTCACACCCATATTCCCCTGTCTCTGGAAAGAAGAGGTGAATTTTCACATCTCTCTGGAGCCAAGGTTGATCATCATAATCACACACTGTTCAGCTTCAATTTTTGTTCATCTCATTTACATTGTTGTAGTTACTATATACATTGTTTCCTGATTCTGCTTTGTTCTGCATCAGTTCATATAATTCATCTCAGGCTTCTCTAAATTTTTCATATTGATTTTTTTATTTTAATTTTTGATTCTTTATTATAGCACAACAATATTCTATTATATAGATCTGAACCAAATTTTTTTAGCCTTGTCCAAATGATTAGCATCTACTTTGTTTCCAGTTCTTAGCTAAGGGTTAGCCTATGTTTACAAGGAATTTAATCATATTAGCTAAAAAATAATTTTAAAAAGATGTCACTCACATGTAACACAGGTTTGGACTATACATTCTACTCAATCTCCATACCTTCAAAGCAAGAAACTCTTCTGACCCAAAAGTTCATATAACCAGTTTCAATCACCATCACTTGTACTGAGATCTGGGTGATGGAAAGGAAAGGAAGGAAATAAGGATTTATTAAGTGCCTACTATGTGCTAGACACTATGCTAAGTGTTTTATAAATACTATTTCATTTGATTCACAAAACAACTCAGGTAGGTGTTATTGTCCCCATTTTACAGTTGAGGAAACTGAGGCAGACAGAGGTTAAGTGACTGGTCACACAGCTATTAAGAATCTGAGGTCAGATTTGAACTTATATCTTCCTGACTCCAAGACCATAGCTCTATCCAGTGCACCAACTAGCTGCCTAGACAGGATTCATTACTTGTTTATAAGCATCTCAGATGCCAGTGAAACTAAATCTGTATGTTTCAATGGCTACCTCAGGACTCATTTAGATGATTGTAGAAGTTTGAAGTGCCTGTCCTGATCACATCTCCTCAAACTCAACTCAAACTCTTGCCTCTTTGCATTTATGCAGGTTTTCCATGCATGGGATAAATTCTTTCATCTCTTCTTTTCAAAAGTTTTCTCCAGAAATGGGAGATGAATTTCCATGTATGAAAAACAATAAGTGGTACAGTTTGGTTGGAAAGTAGTGTATGTGAGGGGCAGTAATATGTAATAATATGTAAAAGGTAGGAAAGATGTAGGTTGTAAAGAGCTTAAAATCTCAGAGGCATTTATACTTGATTCTAGAGGTTATAAACAATCACTGAAGGTTACTGAGTAAAGACATGGCATGGTCAGACCTGAGATTGGGAGAAATCATTTTGGCAGATGAATAGAAAATGAACTGAAGTAGAGAAGAGATTTGAGAGAGAAAGATAAAATAAGAAGTTATTATAGTAGCCCTGAACTGGGGGAGTGACTGAGCGAATGGAGAGAACGGGCTAGATGTGAAGGATGCTGTGGCAGTAGAAATGAGATTTGGCAACCAACTGAGTCTGTTGGGGAAGAGAGAACAAAGAGTCAAGAAGAATGGTGAGGTTGCAAACCTGGTACTGGAAGGATGGTGCCCTTGATAGAAATAAGGAAGTTTGTAAGAGGGGTTGGGTTGGGAAGAAAAGATAGTAATTTATGTTCTGAACATGTTGAATTCGAAATGCCTAAGAGACATTTAGTAGAAAATGTCTAACAGGTAGTTTATGATGAGGAAATCTGCACAGAGATAGTCATTGAACACCTGGGAGATAATGGCATCACAAAGAGAAAGTATGTAGAGGAAGAAGAGAAAAGGTTCCCGAACAGAATCTTGGGGAGCACCCAAAATTGAGAGTTATATGGATGATAATCCAACAAAGGAGACTAGCGAATGGCCACACAGATGAATGGCCCAAGACAGAGAACTGTGTCATGAAAGCCCAGGGAGAAGAGAATTCAGAAGGAAAAAGTAGTCAAAATGTCTCATACTGCAGAAAGGTCAGGAAGGATGTGGCTTGAGAAAAGGCCATCAGATTTGGCAATTAGATCTTAATTATTAAGATGCCACTGGAATCATTGGAGAAAGCAAAGTGATATGGTCAGAAGCTAGATTGCAAGTGGCTGAGAAGTAAGTGAAAGGAGAGGAAATAGAAGTAATGAGCTTAGGAGATTCCTAGCATTTGGCTGAGAAAAGAATCGGAAATATAGGATGATAACTTGAGGAGGTGGGGGGGGGGGTGTCCAGTGATGGTCTAGTCATAGGAGGATTAGGAGAGAGAGAGAGAGAGAGAGAGAGAGAGAGAGAGAGAGAGAGAGAGAGAGAGCAAAATACACAGAGATGATGACGATGACAATGACGATGAGGAGGAGGATGATGATGGTATAATCTGCTAAAGAAGGCAGGAGGGGATGGGATCAAGGGGTTAATTAAGTGTAATGTGAAATACTCAGCTATGAATTGGGGGGTGGGAGGGTGCCAGAGGCTTGAGGAGAGAAGAGAAGGTTTGTTTAGAACAGTAGCTGTGGGGAGTGGAATAGAGAATTAATTAGACTATAGTTAATCAATTGCCTTGCTGCCATGACAGCCCAGTTGAAATGAGGTAACCTACATTTGTAATAGACCAAGTCAGTATGGTTCCATGACTTTCTCCCACTCTATTACAGAGCATTAGAAGGAAGAGTGGGATGAAGTAACAGATTGTAGAAGGAACCCAAGGCTGGCATTTGCCAAGGCCTGAGTGACAATAGGACGAGGGAGCGAGAGATTAGAGAACAGAAGACAATGTAGAATTTGGATCAAAATTAGAAAGGGAAGTTGTTTGGGCCTGGGAAAATCCCGAGGAGTAGAGGTATTCAAAACCTCAGTGTGGGTGAAGAAAAAATTTAGGAGAAGTGAGGCATAGGGAGAGATGGAATGATTGGCTGTGACTTGGATACTGGAATTTCAAAATTCTTCATCACTCTACCGGTAATGGGGGGGGAGGGGTAGGGGAGGTCACAGGATCCTAGTTTTAGAGCTGGACATTACCTCAGAGGTCTTCTAGTGAAAATCCTTCATTTTGTGGAGAAGGACCTGAAATACGGAGTGGTTAAGTGACTTGCTCAGAGTACCATAATTAGTTAAAAGTCAGAGGCAAAATTCAAATTCCACTCTATCTGACTCCAAATCTAAATCCAAAGCACTCTATCCTTGTGTGCAGCTGAGGGGAAGCAGAGGAGTATCTCATCAAACCTTAGACCAAGGACCTTGGTGGGTACTTAGGCTGTTTGAGGAAACACCAAAGTGTCTTTTTTCGCATGCAGAACAGAAACAGGAAGTTTTGTCCACAGTGATCAGATGCATCATGAAACTGAGACAAAACTCTGGAAGTGGTTGGTCTCTTGCAAAGCTAGCATACATTTAGGGGCAGAAAATGTTCTCAACATGAGGTTCAAAAGAAAAAACTTTAAGAGGGTCAAGTGGGCAATTGATTTCATTTCGAGGTTTGGACCCAAGGAAGTCAAGATTCCTTATGGTTTGCACAATCTTAACCCAGGCTAATGTTATCTCATCATGAGTTAAGGGAATCAGAGTGTGGTTACAGAGGCCTCGGGCCAGCTGCCAGTTGGAGTTTGGAAGAGTAATGTTTTCCTTTCAGTCAAAAGCTGTTTTGAAGAAAGTACTGGTCTCAACAAGCCCAGTATATCTTCCACAGAAGAAAAGCACTAGGTCTGCAGACTGGGAGAGTGTGGTACAGTGGTAGGGGCATTGGAATCAAAAGATCTAAGTTCATTTAACTTGTATGGGTAATCTGTAAAAATAGAAAACCCTTCTCAGAGGCAGAGATTTCAAACATGCCTACAATATTTCAGAGTGCCCCAACAAGGTTAAAATATAATTTTAATATGATTCCAGGATCAAATGTATTTTTTAATGTGGTTCCAGATGCAGGAAAATATTTAACAAAATAAATTGAAATATAATAAAACATAGGTAATGTTAATATGCTATTTCTAAGTTCTTGGGACTTCTAAGTCCTTGTAATGTCCTTGTGATTGAATTAGTCTCCTCACCCCCCACATCTGTTTCTCTTTGATACCACTTCTGTGAGGTATTTTCACACTCCCAGTCCTAACACCCTGACCCACACACTTAGCCTTTCCCCACCTGTATATTCTAGAAAGTATTTTCAGCAATGAAATCCACTCCTGTTCTCAACAACAGCTTCCTCAACCTTCCACAGGTCTGTTGTTTGTCCTTCATTCTCAGAAAGGTGATGTCTTGACTTGCACATGAACTGAATTTAAGTGAGGGGGTGCTGTGCAAAGTCACCCATCTCACTGTCTGTTCCAGAGTCATCTGGGTCCAGTGGCAAGACATAGATCAGGACAACTGGAGATTGCCCCATTGCAGAAGGAGGCTTTGATCTTTTTAAGCTAAGGTCTTTCCCAGGGCTCAGTTTATCTGAGGCAATGCCCATTCAGTGATTAAGGCTAGGTAAGAAACGAGGCAAAGAATGGCCTCTTTTACTTAGTCAAAAAAGAAAAATTATCTGAGAAGGGGGGACCCACAAGGTTTCTGGCCAAAACAAAAACCATTACGATTTACACTCATTCTGAGTCATAAAGGCCCAAACAATGACAAGTGAGGCTTGGGCTGGGACCTGCTATTGACCAATCAGTGAGAGCTGGAGTGACTTAGGTTTATGGCATGGTCAAGTAGCTCTATTTGCACCCCAATGAGTGAGTATAGTTAGCAAAGACCATACTGTTAGGAAGAAAGGAAATAAACAGTTTTTATTAAGCATTTACCATGTTTCAGGCATTATACTAAGAGCTGGAGATGCAAATTTGTTTTTTGTTTGTATTTGCTTGTAAGACAGTCTCTGCCCTCAAGGGGCTTATATTCTCATTAGGGGAGCCCCCCCTCTCAAAAACAGCTAAAGGTAAGATGGAACTGTAGGAGGGATAGGATGTTTCTAAGTGAGGAGGCCCGAGGTGCTAAGGTACAAAATGGCAGTAGAGACATGATTTTGAAGTCCAGAAAGTCAAGAGTAAAACTGGGAGGGCCTGATAATTTTCCCCCTTGCTTCTCAACTACTAGTGTGTTATAAACAGGACAACTAAAGTCACGTTACAACATGTCATCTTGGGGACCCTGCAAACAATGAAAGCTAGCCCAGACCATTGACTTCAGAGACTTTTTTACCCAGTCTAACCTTTCAGTCTTTGATCGTTTATCAGATTCCAAGTTCCTTCACCTAGAAAATAAAGAGAATTGCCTTAAGACCCTCCAGGTCTCAGATTCTATATAATTTCTGTTCTAGAATGCCTGTGAGTCTAAAAATGGAGAATCTCTTTCACCATTTGAGGTTGGAGGCTATTGAGCCAAACAAAGTCAAAGGCATGAAACAGAAAGGAGAACAGGAATTCTGCAAATGTTTCTCTCCCAATCTCTGCTAGAAAGAAAGTCCTGGATGTTAAGAAATACTTCATGCTTCCTTCCTTCACAGAACAGTATATGGTCTCATCAGTGACAATAATATGGTGCCGGAGCATAAGATTTCAGGTGTATTCTGGAGGACAGGTCAGTGACCCCTTCTGGATCTCATGTTTATCAAATGAGGAAAAGTAAAATACTGTCCTTAGCTTACCCTTTTCCTCCCCCTTCTCTTCTTTCTATGGTATTGTAAGGCTATAGGTTAATATTTGCTAACAGAGCTGGAACTCTTTGAAAAGAAGGAACTGTATTGTTGCCAAATGAAACTTCCTCCTGGATTCTCCTGGATAATAGCCTGGGCAATACTGCCACTTTAAAAAAAATGAACAGATTATAAATAAATAAATGAAATCTCATTCTTCTTCTTGGCAACACCAAATTCAAGCAGATGGGACAAAGCAACTAGAAATCCAGTATCTTTACCAAGAAAACCCCAAATGGGGTCATGAAGAGTTAGACATGACTGAAAGGACTCAACAACATATATGTATATGTGTGTATATTATATAGACATATGTGACTTTATATACATATATAAAATTCTCATGAATGGCAGGAATCAATTGTTGATCTATCTACTTAAAATTGATTCTCATTATTCACTGTAGTTATGGTCTATAAGGTCACCATGAACACTGAATTAACAGATCCATTGCACCTAGGAGAAATGCAAGGTTAGGTTCCTGCAAATCTCTCGTCATAACATTTACTTTAGCACTTTCTGGAGCTTTCTCACACACAGATTGGTGAATTTCTTCATCCTTTTTCTGGATGTACCATACTATTGATTCATCAGCATTTAACTCAAGGCCAACAGCACTATACAAGTTTTTCTAACACATGTGTTTTCTGTGAAAGGCCCATCACAGCCTTCTTAGGCTTAGGAACACTAGACAGCACTTTAGCACCATGCCATTTTTAAATAGCAAAATCACCCACAAAAAGCAAAAAATGCAAAAAAGAATTAAGTGGCATTAAATAGATTGTGTAACAGTACACTTGTTTACAATGTGAGAGCTGAACCAAGAAGCTAGACAGTCAGCATGTTCTACCTCCACTGGTAACATATGTCTGGATGACTCAAATTTTTCATCATTCTGTGCATGCCTGCAACATGCCCATTAATGACCACAAAAGCACCCTAAGTATTGATTTTGAGGTTACAAATAAATTTTAGTGACTAGGACAACTTGCAAATACAAAATTCACAAATATTGAAGATCAACTGTACATAATATAAACACATGTAAATGGATATATACGCATATATAATTTTTAATAAGCCTGAATTTTTAGCCAGCCAGACACAGGCCATCACTAAGGTCTTAGTGTAGTTTTGAACTTTAATAGCTTAAACTGCATTAAGACTTTGGGGACAGTCTGTATTTTCAATGGTACTTTTAAACATGTCTGAAACTTATTTTTGCAAAAAGTGTTCCATCAGATGTACTGGAGTCCATTACTTTCTTGCAATATTGCCAAGTTATTATTTTTATAGTCCAGCTGTCCATTTTCCAAATCACAAACTGGAATAACTTGAATTACAGTTTATGACCGCTCCATTCTTGGTTACCTGTAACGTGAGAGAGTTTGACTTTATTAATACTTACAATTTAAATATCCATTCTAAGCCATTAACTTATTTGGCTCTCAGTTTGTCATTGCAATGAAATAATTTAATGCACCTGTTAGTGCTGGGTTTCTCTCATAAATGGATTCCGTTTGTGCTTTGCTGAGTTTTTTTTTTCTTGTAACTTTTTCCATATTGATCTCCGGGAGATAAACACCCAACATAAACATATCGCACCAAACAGGCAGTAAAAGCACCTAAGGAAAAGCAGGTTTTTCTCATAGAGGCTCTAAATAGAATGTTAACTGTAAAATCTCCTCACCGAAGCTTCTGCTTCAGCTTTGTCTCTGGAGAGGATGAAAACAGAAACAGAAACAACCGTATCTGCTGCACCTTTCAAATAGCCCAGGCCTTAGGACAACGCCAGTTCCTGAGAGACTTAACCTGAAAAACACAGAGTTTGGAATGTACTACTGCATATCTTTTTGGTTGTGAGTCAGTCACTGGACCTCAGTTTCCACATCCATAAAATGAAGGGGTTGAACTAGATGAGTTTAAAGGTCCCTTTCCAATTCAAAAGTCCATGATTTTATGGCTCTCTTTGCCTCTCTCTAACCCCTCCAATTTGGAGGCAGCTAGGTGATGCAGTGGATAGAGAGCTGAGACTGGAGTCAGGGCAAACTGAGTTCAAATTCAGCCCCAGATACTTACTAGCTGTGTGACCTTGAGCAAGTCACTCAACCTCTCTTTGCCTTAAGCCACTAGAGAAAGAAATGGTAAACCACTTCAGTATCTTTGCCAAGAAACCCGCATGGACAGTATAGTCTATGGGGTCATGAAGAGTGAAACACAACTGCATAACAGATTCACAGAAACATTGATGGAGAGTAGAAGGTACCTCTGTAAGTAATAATTCTGAAAACTCCAAGCTCCCTGGCATTCCTGTTTCCCCTGTCCTGTAGCCAGCCTACTGTTGAGTTATATAGGTGTGGTGACAGAATCCTTCAACAAGCATTTTATCAAATCCCTACTATGTGCCAGGGACTGTGCTAAGTGTTGGGCTTATACAGTAAAAAATAAGGCAGTCCTTGTCCTCAAGATGCTTACATTCCATTGAATGGGAGATTCTAAGAGATCACCTCACATTCTCAGAGGGGCGAGTTACCCTAACTTAAAGGTATAACTTTTAAAATAGTGATATTTCATATTCGATATTTTTTTTGTGACAAGGACTCCTTTGGCAGTTTGGAAAAATATAATGGACCCCTTCTCAGAATAACGTTTTCAAAAGGAAAAAAAAGTATATATGTATACACACATATAAATGAATATAGGTATATAATGTAATGCATTAAAAGTACATGTATATAATTACAAAGAAAAAATGTTATTGAAATATCTAAACATTCTTCCCCCATATCAGTTCTCAGACCCCTTGAAATATATTTACAGATCCTTAGTCCACAGACCCCAGATTAAGAACTACTTTAGATTAATGACTTAATTTCCTTTGAGGGTAATGGAAAGAGCCTGAATCCAATTTAAAAGAAGAATTGAAAAAGCAAGTTGGGGAAGACCAGCAATAAACTTTGGTTTTACAGTTTAGCCCAGGCTGGCCTCTGCTGCACAGCCACAGTAGATGCCTCTTATACTCTGTGTAATGCCTGTGACCTCCAGGTATTAAAGTAAAGAAGAGTCGCTGGGTTCCATTTGGATGGATCTATGAGATGCCATCATTGAGTGCAAGTCTGCTAAGAGATGAACTTTCTTTCTCTAAATTCTCCCCATTTAGCTGCTAGACAAATGCCACCCCACCAGAACCGGAGCTCCAGCCCAGGAAGACACCTGCTATGGATATTATAAAATGCACCCTAGCTGTTCAGCACCTCTGATAAAGCAAAACCCAATTCTCCTTTGCCCTGACTACCAAGCTCTCAGCCTTATCAGATCCTGTTGGCACATACATCTCCCCATTTTGTACAAATCAATTTGGAACTGGTTGTGAGACATGGGAGACATTGGCACAGCATGGCATGCCTTCATCAAAGAAGGCACTGTGCTCTATGAGCAAAGCAGATTGAAGTAGTTCAAAAGAAATGTGAGATGTACAAATTTAAAGAATCCACCCCAAATGTTAACATGGACTACTTATGCCTGACCTGTGGTAAAGCCATCTGAGCTCCTATTGGTCTGATCACCCACAGTCAGACACAGTGTAACTTGACTCTAACATAGTGATGTCATTTTGGTCCTCTTCAAGAGCAAAGGGCAACAACCCTACTAAGTGTCTACTGCACTAAGTATCTCCTGCATGACAGGCTCAGTGGTAAGCACTGAAGATACAAAGAAAAGCAAAAAGAGCCAGCCAGTGTTGATTTTTAATAATTTTTTCAATCATTGAGCATTTATTACTTTATCTTTACTTCCTCATCTCCTATAAAAAAAGAAAAGCAAAACCCTTGTAACAAATATTTATAACCAAGCAAAACAAACTCCAATATTAGCCATGTAAAAACCATCTGTTTCCTGCATTTTTACCCATCTCTTCTGTCAGGAGGTGGGTAGCCTTCTTCATCGTCAATCTCTAGAATCATGGTTGATCTTTGCATTGATGAGAGTTCTTGAGTCTTTCTAAATTGTCCATCTTTACAATGTTGATGTTATTGTATTAATTATTTTCTTTTTGGTCTATTTATTTCCGGCTGAATCAGTTTATAAAAGTCTTACCAGTTTTCTCCAATGTAATCTCTTTCTTCCTTTCTTATAATATGTGATGAGCAATAGCTTAACCCCTACCCTCATATACTTTTTTCCCTTAAAAGGTACTGAGATCATCTTTCAGTCTTGGTTGACTTGACACCAAGACCTCAGGTGGTTGACATTACTCCCAGATCACTTGTGCACAAAGCAGTTATCAGGAACTCTCATATGCTGGGTTGGTAGATCACGATGGAAAATTCAGGCAAAGAAGCTTAACTCAGCTGAAAGAACTTAACACGTGCTCAATGCTAATCCTTGTTGAATATTTTTCTTCTGCTATGGCTAAGTACATTTCCTTTTGTTAACTGATGAATGATCTCCTACTGTTCCATTTTGTTCCAATATTGAATAAGACCTACATGGCAATTGGCTTGAGTCAGGCCAAGTCCAGAACACAGCCCAATAATATTCCATTATTCATATACCATAATTTGTTTATCCATTTTCCCATTTATGGGTACCCCTTTAGTTTACCAGTGTTTAAAGGAGCTATTCTCCCTCCATTTTACAGAAGGACACCACTGAACAAATAAACATTACTTCTACCCAAGCAACCCCTACTGCTTGGAATTCACAGTACCAGGTAAGGCAATTTCTGAGCCTCAGTTTTCCCCATCTATAAAATGAAGTTATCACTTGAATTACCTACTTCACAAAGAGGTTGTGAAGAAAGCGCTTTGTAACCTTAAAAATTACATAAATGTGAACTACTATTATTGTTATGACTATTATTGTTTTTTGCAACATAGGCTAGAAAAGGAGGATTTGGACAAATTTTTGCTTGAGAAACTGAAAATTAAATCTATACCACCGATACACTGGAGGCAGCTAGGTGATTCAGTGAATAGAATGCTGAGCCTGGAGTCAGGAAGATCTGAGTTCGAATCTGTCCTCACACATTTATTGACTATGTGACACTGGGCAAGTCACTTAACCCTGTTTGCCTCAGTTTTTGTATCTTTAAATGAGGTTAATAATAGCACCTACCTCCCAGGCTTCTTATGAGGATCAAATCTGATAGTATTTTTAAAGTGCTTAGCATAGTACCTAGCTACAGCTATACCAATGCCAGCTCTTCTTATCTTTTATCATTTTTGACATGGCACACAAAGAATCTTAACATATAACCTTAACCCTCTTTCATCCATAAATTCCATCCAGAATTATATCTAGATATCCAAGTTCTCAAGGCAAGCCGCATGAGGGCACATGGGGTAGAGACCTTGGACTCTCAAAGAACTAAACGTTTACACTCAATGAAAAGACACTTTTTAAAGACTTCGTGTGTGCCAGGTCCTGTGCCAAGTTTCTTTAAACCTGTTTGTCTGACTCTTTTCAAGATAAACACCCAATATAAACATATAAACAATGACCACGTGGAGACGCTCCTGAATAACACAGCTATAGGTGGGGTAGAGGGGGGCCTGGAGAGATAGTGGAGTCAGAAACCCTGGAACACCCGGAGTCTGCCACCTAGGGAGCAAGCATTGCAGAGGGTGAGCTGAAAGCCACAGGAAGAGGACACCTGAATGACAGCCACCAGAACTTGTAGCTTCCTATTTGAATGTATAGTTTTTGTTAAGCACATTTGGAAGGAGTGAAAGCACCACCAGTGCCTTTTAAGTCTGTCACCATAGAGCACAGCCCCCAATGACCAGTGCTAGCTACAACTGTGGTTCCACCCCTCCTCCAATTCTACTTCATCCTAGCTTCAATACTCTTTTTAACGCTTTCCAAGGAAATCCATTTCAAGAACAGTTTCCGTAACCCAAATAAGACCCACAAGTCTTAAAGACCCACAAGTCCTGCATTTGCACTGCTAAACTTGAGAGCCCTAAGTTTTTCCAGAGAGGTGGAACAGGGGAGTAGGGAAATTAATGCTCTTAGTTTACTTCCAACTTTCTACAGCTTGGACATCACTGGATCATAGATTTAGAGTGAAAATGGACTTTAAAGGTCATCAAGCTCAACTCCTTCCTTTTACAGATTAAAAAACTGAAGCTCAGAGAGATTCAGTGATTTACCCAGTCACACACCTAATAATTAGCAGAGCCAAAATTGGAACCTACATTCCCTAGCTAAATCTAGCACTATTTTCATAGTACCAGGTGGCCTTTCTACTTAAGAGAACATACCAAGGATGGTCTTGAAATAGGAGGAGTTTTATAGAAGACACTTAAAAGATGTTAAATCAATAAATGGATTGAAACAATGAAAAACCCAAGAGTGAGAGTTTCTGGGCAATTAATAATCAATTTATTAATTAGGCTAACTAATAACAAATAAATTGATGGTCAGTGGTTTCTCTCATAACCAAAAAGATACTTAATGAAGATACTGAATGTCTTAAATATTTTTTTGAAAGAGAATGCCAGACAGGAAAAAATCAACCCTGACGGATGGACATTTAAAGGTAGACTAAACTTCTTCAGCTCCTCCTTCTAAGAGCATGGCTTGGTCATGAGACTTGGCCACCTTCAGCAATCTGGACAAAGAATCCATCTCTACCCAGACCACTTTGGTTGGTTTTCTCCTTCATGAGCTGGATCACCCCAAACTCCAATGAGGGGGATGCAAGGACTGGAGTTTATTCCCTCAGGACAAGAATTTACTTAGATTAGATTCTGTTTATACTTCAAACAGAAGTAAGGTCTCCTAGTTGGGTGGAGTCCTCCTGCCCAAGATCCAGGAGCATATACCCTGAGGGTTAGGGCAATCTCCTCTCTCAGACATAACCTTCAGACTGACCCATAGGGGCCGATCCCTGGATGCGAAAATAGAAAAGCTTAATCCTAATTAATAACGGATTATAACAGTTTTTAACATTCATTTTTCAAACTTCGAGTTCCAACTACTCTCCCTTTCTCCCTCCCCATCCATCCCCACTGAGATGGCAAGCAATTCAATATAGGTTATACACATGTAGTTACACAAAACAATTCCATAACAGTCATATTGTAAAAGACTATATCTCCCTCCACCTATCCTGCCCCCCATTTATTCTATTCTCTTTTTTGACACTGTCCCTCCTCAAAAGTGTTTACTTCTAATTACCCCTCCTCCTATTAGCCCTCCCTTCTATCTTCCCCCAGTCCTACAGTTATTCCCTTCCCTCATATTTCCTGTAGCTTAAGATAGATTTTCATATCAAATTGAGTGTGCATGTTATTCCCTCCTTAAGACAAATGAGATGAGAGTAAGGTTCACTCTTTGCCTCTTACTTCCCACTTCTTCCCCTCCATTGAAAAAGCTTTTTCTTGCCACTTTAACATGAGATAATTTGCCCCATTCTGTTTCTTCCTTTCTCCTCCCAATATATTCTTCTCTCACCCCTTAATGTTACTTTTTTTGGTATCATCCCTACCTTTTCAACTCACCCTGTGCCCTCTGTCTATATGTATATAATCCCTCCAACTATCCTAATACTGAGAAAAGTCTCAAGAGTTTCAAATATAATCTTTCCATGTAGGAATGTAAACAGTTCAACTTCAGTAAGTCTCATGTGATTTCTCTTTCCCATTTACTTTTTCATGCTTCTCTTGATTCTTGTGTTTGAAAGTCATATTTTCTATTCAGCTCTAGTCATTTCAAAAAGAATGCTTGGAAGGTCTCTATTTCATTGAATGACCACTTTTTCCCCTGAAGTATTATACTCAATTTTGCTGGGTAGGTGATTCTTGGTTTTAATCCTAGTTCCTTTGACTTCTGGAATATCATATTGCAAGCCCTGCAATCCCTTAATGTAGAAGCTGCTAGATCTTGTGTCATCCTGATTGTATTTCCACAATACTTGAATTGTTTCTTTCTAGCTGCTTACAATATTTTCTCCTTGACCTGGGAACTCTGGAATTTGACTACAATATTCCTAGGAATTTTTCTTTTCAGATCTCTTTCAGGAGGTGGTCTGTGGATTCTTTCAATATTTATTTTACCCTCTGGTTCTAGAATATTAGGGGAGTTTTCCCTGATAATTTCATGAAAGATGATGTCTAAGCTCTTTTTTTTTATCATGGCTTTCAGGTAGTCCTATAATTTTTAAATTGTCTGTCATGGATCTATTTTCCAGGTCAGTTGTTTTTCCAGTGAGATATTTCACATTGTCTTCAATTTTTTCTTTCTTTTGGTTTTGTTTTATAATTTATTGGTTTCTCATAAAGTCATTAGCTTCCATCTGTTCCATTCTAACTTTTAAAGAACTATTTTCTTCAGTGAGCTTTTGAACCTCCTTTTCCATTTGGCTAATTCTGCTTTTCAAAGTATTTTTCTCCTCATTGCCTTTTTGGACCACTTTTGCCATTTTGGTTAATCTTTTTTTAAAGGTGTTATTTTCCTCAGCATTTTTTGGGGTCTCCTTTAGCAAGCTGTTGACTTGCTTTTCATGATTTTCTTGCATCACTTTCATTTCTCTTTTCAATTTTTCATCCACCTCTCCTACTTGATTTTCAAAATTTCTTTCGAGCTCTTCCACAGCCTGAGACCACTGCAAATTTATTTTGGAGGTTTTAGATGAAGAAGCCTTGACTTTGATGTCTTGCTCTAATGGTATACTTTGTTTTTCCTCATCTGAAAGGATGGAGGAAAATACCTGTTCACCAAGAAGACAGCCTTCTATAGTCTTATTTTTTTTCCCCCTTTTTGGGGCATTTTCCCAGCCAGTTACTTGATTTTTGAGTCCTTTGTCAAGTGGAAGGTATACTCTAGGGACCTGTAAGTTCTCTGTTTCTCCAAGGTGGCACAATCAAGGGAGAGGAGTTTACTCCTCTCCTGGCCTGCTCTCTGGTCTGGGAGCAACCGTAAACCTTTCTGTCCAGGATCTGCGAGTAGGGTCCCCTCTCCACAACCACTTCCAGCTCTACCACAGTGCTCCTCCTCACCCCAGAGCTGACACTCAGGGTTGAGATTCAGATCAGCTGCTTGATTCCCCCAGGGTCTTTGGGCTGATGGCTCCCCAAATGGATGCTGCTGCTTCCTGGGGTCACCTGGGGCCCCCTGGGGCTGCCTGGGGTCAGGGTTAGGGCAGGACCCTGGTCCCTTCTCACCCAGGTGAAAGAGCTTTCTCACTAACCTTTGAAGCTGTCTCTGGCATTTGTAGGTTGAGAATCTGGGAACTGCAGGTGTTATCCGGGATTCTGCACCCTGAAGCCTGCTCCAGTCCTGTCAACTGCACGGTCAAGGCTAGACTGCATTCCATGGGCTGCACTCTGCTCTGAGCCCAGTATGACAGACCTTTCCTGTCAGCCTTCCAGGCTGCCTTGGGCTAAAAATCTCTTTCACTCTGTCATTTTGAAGCTTTTGCTGCTCTAGAATTTGTTTAGAGTCATTTTTACAGATATTTGATGGACTTTTGGGGGGAGAGCTACAGCAGGTCCATCTTTCTACTCTGCCATCTTGGTTCCACCCCCAAGGAATTATTTTCTTCAGTGAGCTTTTGGATCTCCTATTCCATCTAGCCAATTCTTTTTCTTAAGGCATTCTTCTCCTCATTGACTTTTTGGATCTCTTTTGCCATTTGCCATTTTGCCATTGTCTATTTTTTAATGTGTTGATTTCCTCATCATTTTTGGGGTCTTCTTTAGCAAACAGTTGACTGGTTTTCATGATTTTCTTGTCTCACTCTCATTTCTCTTGCCAACTTTTGCTTGCTTCTTTTACTTGATTCTCAAAATCCTTTTTGGAGCTCTTCCATGGCACAAAACCAGTTCATATTTTTCTCAGAGGCTTTGGATGGAGGATTTTGACTTTGTTTTCTTTTGTTTGCATGCTTTGGTCTTCCTTGTCACCAAAGTAAGATTCTATATTCTGATTCTTTTTCTCGTTTTTGCTCATTTCCCCAGCCATTTACTTGACTTTTGAACTCTTTGTCAAGGTAGTTCTCTGCTTCCAGTGGGGGTGGGAGGGTGTACCATCAGTTGCTTGATTCCCCCCCCACCTCAATCTATGCACCTAGAGCTCCAGAAACAGTGGCTGCAGCTGCCCCTGCTGCTGCTGTGGTTGCTGCTGGTTCCTCCACCTCCTCCTCCCTCTGCCTCCCTGGGGTTGGGGCCAGACCACTCCACTCTCCTGCACTGGTCCTACAGGATTTTCCCACTGACCTTTCAATTTATCCTTGGCTTTTTGGGGTCCTGAAATCTTGAAACCACCACAGGTGCAAGGCATTTAGTCTCCCCAAGGCCTGCTCAGGTCCCCTCTGAGTACTAGCAGCTTATACTATGAACTATGTCCTGCCTCCTTTGTGGCACGATAGACACTTTCTGGTGACCTTCCAAGCGATCTTGGTCTGGAGATTTGCTTCACTCCATCATTCTGTGGGGTTTGCAGCTCCAGAATTTGTTTAGAGACATTTTTTACAGGTATTTGGCTGGTCTTGGAGGAGAGCTCTAGAAAGTCCATGCTGTTACTCTGCCATCTTAGCTTCTTCTCCTCCTCCTCCTCCTCCTCCTCCTCCTCCTCCTCCCCCTCCTCCTCCTCCTCCTCCTCCTCCTTTCTTCTTCTTCTCTTGCTCTTCCTCCTCCTCCACTCGGTTCCTTGTCTTCTTCCTTATCATCCAGTGACAGCTCTGATCAGTATTAAATTTGTAAACTCCACCTGAAAAATAAAGGTCTGTTTCCCCTTCAAAGAGACTGTTGAGACAAATGTCAGAATCAAATAAGAAACAAGTGTGGAATTAAGTTGTTATACAATGCTCACACTGTGGTCTCTTAGATAGCAGAGCCACAGGAGTAAATGATTGGACAGAGAGGACAGAACCCTGGGACCTCACCTGAAAGCTGCTGCACTTAAACTGTAGTGATATGGCTCAGCAAGTTCTGCTTTCCTTGCAGCCCTTCCCTTGCATTAAGTGAAGAGAGTTAGACTATATTGTCTTTATAGAGCTCATTCTAAATCTTTTCTTATATGTCTATAGCAAATATATGCTCAGAAAAAAGGGAGTTTTAGCATCCTCACATAGCAAGGATGGAGGGTAGAAGATAGACATACCTCCTTGAGAACAGGGACTGATTTTTTTGCCTTCCTTAGTATTTCCAGAACTTAGTGCAGTATATGGCATATTGTTGTTGTTGTTCAGCTGTGTCTGACTTTTCATGATCCCATTTGAAGTGGTTTGCCATTTCCTTCTCCAGTTTATTTTACATATGAGGAAACTGAGGCAAACAAACTTGAGTGATTTGCCCAGGGTCACATAGCTAATAAGTGTCTACGGGCAGATTTGAACTCAGGTCCTCTTAACTACTTTATCCACTGCATCACCCAGCTGCTCTTGTTTCTTCTATTCTAGCTATTAATATCATAGGATCAAAGATAGAACCTTAGAGGTCATTAAATGCCCATACTCTCATTTTATAGATGAAGAGACCCAGAGAGTTTTAAGTTACTTAACCAGAATCACACAACTGGGAACTGTCTGAAGCAGGATTCAAATCAGGTTTTCCTGACTTTTTAATCTAGCATCTATATGTGCACATTATTCCATACTACCTCTCAAAGATATTACTGGTAACCTTGAAGCAAACAGTTTCAGTTAAGTAGTATAGTCAGAAGCTAGATTTCAGGGGTTGAGAAGTGAGTGGGAGGTGAAGAAATGCAAAGCATGGCTCTGGACAGACGGCTTTTTCTATGAGTTCCCATATTCATAAGCTCCTAGCAGGCACTCTTGTAGTCTGAGGCAGAAGGGAAACAGGGAAGTGGGTACTGAGAAAGAAACTTAGGAAGTGGTGATAGCCAAAGAAGGAAAGAGGTGGGCACATAACTGGAATTTGAGTGTTCAAGGCTCTGAACAAGAGAGCTCACCTGACTGAGGAGACAGGAAGTCCCAGGTTTCTTGAGATGGTGTACAGGGATCAGGCAGTTTCAGTAGACTGCAAGACTGGTTTGTATTCTAGAATGCAATCAGATGAGTGAAGCTAGGATCCAAGGATGGATAAAGGCATTTTTTTTATCCTGCTAGTTTTTATTTTTTAATATATTTTATTTCCCCCGATTACATGTTAAAACAATTTTTAGAATTTTTTAAAAGAAGTTTTGAGTTCCAAAATCTATCCCTTCCCTCCCCTCCTTTCCTTCCTCCCTGAGATGGTAAGCAATCAGATGTAGGTTATACATGTGCAATCATGTAAAACATTTCCATATTAGTCATTGTGTACAAGAAAACTCAACTAAAAGAAAAAGAATAAAAGAGAGAAAGTGAAAATAGTATGCTTCACTTTGTATTCAAACAATATCAGTTCTTTTTCTGGAGGTGGATAGTATGTTTCATCATAAGTCCTTTAGAATTGTCTTGCATCATTGTACTGCTGAGAATAGCTAACTCATTCATGGCTCTTCATTGAACAATATTGCTGTTACTGTGTACAACATTCTCCTGGTTCTGTTCACTTCACTTTGCATCAGTTCATATAAGTCTTTCCAGATTTTTCTGAAATCATCCTGCTTATCATTTCTTACAGCACAATAATATTCCATCACAATCATATACCAGAGTTTATTCAGCCATTCCCCAATTGGTGGGCATCCCTATGATTTCCATTTCTTAGTCACGACGAAAAGAAGTGTAAATATTTTTGTACAAATATTTTGGTACAAATAGGTGCCCCCACCTTTTTTTTTTTTTAATATCTTTGAGATATAAATCTAGCAATGGTATTCCTGGAATCAAAGGGTATGCACAGTTTTATAGCCCTTTGGACTTAGTTCCAAATTACTCTCCAGAATGGTTGCATTAGTTCACAGCTCCACCAACAATACATTAGCATCCCAGTTTTCCCACTTCCCCTCCAATATTCATCATTTTCCTTTTTCTGACATATTAGCCAATCTGATAAGTATAAGGTCATACCTCAGAGGTGTTTTAATTTGCATTTCTCTAATCAGCAGTGGTTTAGAGCATTTTTTAAATATGACTACAGATAGCTTTGATTTGGATGAAGGCATTCTTACTGGTTTTATACTTCCTTAACTTTTCATGATACTGCTTCGTAAATATGGCACTCACAAATGCAAAATTGTAGGAAAGGATGGTCAGACAGGTTCTACTCTTAATTACATAGGTTCTTATTATTCTTCAGAATACTTCTCAAAGCTCAGTGGTCTTTTTGGAGAGCTTCTTCTTTTTTTTTTTTTAGGTACTTACAAAAGTTTATTAATTAAATGAAAGATATGTATGATGAAATGTAGCAGAAATCACTGTAACAAATGATAAATATATATAACATGTTAAAATCAGATAACAAATTTTCTTTTCCCTTGAATATTAGTGCTGGAGAAAATGCAGATTGAATTAGAAGAAGATGGGAAAGCAGACAAAGATGTTAGTGAAACTTTTGAAGGAATATTCTTGGAACTTTCAAGAGTTTGATTAAAGAGAAAAGGGGAAAACATTTCATGAGAACATTTGCTCACTTTATTTGTAAACAAGGCTGCCTGCCTTGAAATTAACTGATATGTAATAGTCAATTCAGAAGAAAAGAAGAAATTGTGGAATTTGCATAGAGTCCAAAAGGAAGTCTTAGGAAGTGATATGATTCTTTTTTTTTTTTATTTAACTGTTTTGCATTTATTTTTTTTTTTAACTTTTAACATTTATTTTCACAAAATTTTGGGTTACAAATTTTCTCCCCTTTTATCCCCTCCCCCCCCCAAACCCAAGCATTCTAATTGCCCCTGTGACCAATCTGCTCTCTCTTCTATCCTCCCTCTCTGCCCTTGTCTCCGTCTTCTCTTTTGTCCTGTAGGGCCAGATAGCTTTCTTTACCCCTTAACCTGTATTTCTTATTTCCTAGTGGTAAGAACATTACAGTTGATCCTAACACTTTGAGTTCCTACTTCTTTACCTCCCTCCCTCTCCACCCCTTCCCTTTGGAAGACAAGCAATTCAATATAGGCCAAATCTGTGTAGTTTTGCAAATGATTTCCATACTAGTTGTGTTGTATAGGACTAACTATATTTCCCTCCATCCTATCCTGTCCCCCATTACTTCTATTCTCTTATGATCCTTTCCCTTCCCATGAGTGTCGACCTCAGATTGCATTCTCCTCCCCATGCCCTCCCTTCTATTATCCCCCCCACCCTGCTTGTGCCCTTGTCCCCCACTCTCCTGTATTGTGAGATAGGTTTTCCTATCAAAATGAGTGTGCATTTTATTCTTTCCTTTAGTGGAATGTGATGAGAGTAGACCTCATGTTTTTCTCTCGCCTCCCCTCTTTATCCCTCCACTAATAAGTCTTTTGCTTGCCTCTTTTATGAGAGATAATTTGCCCCATTCAATTTCTCCCTTTCTCCTCCCAATATTTCTCTCTCACTGCTTGATTTCATTTTTTTTTTAAGATATGATCCCATCCTCTTCAATTCACTCTGTGCACTCTGTGTCTATGTATGTGTGCATGTGTGCATGTGTATGTGTGTACTCCCACCCAGTACCCAGATACTGAAATGTTTCAAGAGTTACAAATATTGTCTTTCCATGTAGGAATGTAAACAGTTCAACTTTAGTAAGTCCCTTATGACTTCTCTTTGCTGTTCACCTTTTCATGGTTCTCTTCATTCTTGTGTTTGAAAGTCAAATTTTCTTTTCAGCTCTGGTCTTTTCATCAAGAAAATTTGAAAATCCTCTATTTCATTGAAAGACCATTTTTTCTCCTGAAGTATTATACTCAGTTTTGCTGGGTAGGTGATTCTTGGTTTTAGTCCTAGTTCCTTTGACTTCTGGAATATCCTATTCCATTCCCTTCGATTCCTTAATGTAGAGGGTGCTAGATCTTGTGTTATCCTGATTGTATTTCCACAATACTTGAATTGTTTCTTTCTAGCTGCTTGCAATATTTTCTCTTTCACCTGGGAATTCTGGAATTTGGCCACAATGTTCCTAGGAGTTTCTCTTTTTGGATCTCTTTCATGCAGTGTTCTGCGGATTCCTTGAATATTTATTTTGCCCTCTGGTTCTAGAATCTCAGGGCAGTTTTCCTTGATAATTTCATGGAAGATGATGTCTAGGCTCTTCTTTTGATCATGGTTTTCAGGTAGTCCCAGAATTTTTACATTGTCTCTCCTGAATCTATTTTCCAGGTCAGTTGTTTTTCCAATAAGATATTTCACATTATCTTCCATTTTTCCAATCTTCTCACTATGTTCTGTGATATCTGTCTTTCTCACAAAGTCCTTAGCATCCATCTGTGCCATTCTAGTTTTGAAAGAACTATTTTCTTCAGTGAGCTTTTGAATCTCCTTTTCCATTTGGCTAATTCTGCTTTTGAAAGCATTCTTCTCCTCATTGGCTTTTTGAACCTCTTTTGCCAATTGAGTTAGGCTAGTTTTCAAGGTGTTAATTTCTTCAACATTTTTTTGGTTCTCCTTTAGCAGGGAGCTGATCTGCTTTTCATGCTTCTCTTTCATCCCTCTCATTTCTCTTTCCAGTTTTTCCTCCACCTCTCTAACTTGATTTTCAAAATTCTTTTTGAGCTCTTCCATGGCCTGAGCCCATTGGGTGGGCTGGGACACAGAATCCTTGATTTCTGTGTCTTTGCCTGATGGTAAGCATTGTTCTTCCTCATCAGAAAGGAAGGGAAGAAATGTCTGTTCTCCAAGAAAGTAGCCTTCAATAGTTTTATTTCTTTTCCCTTTTCTGGGCATTCTCCCCAGCCAGTGATTTGACCTCTGAATATTCTCCTCACACCCACCTCGCCTCCTGGTCCTCCCAGCCAGCGTTTGGGGACTGAGATTCAAATGCTGCTTCCCGCCTTAGGGCTTTTGGCGGGGGCAGGGCTGCTATTCAGTGTGAGAATTAAGTTCAGGTGGTCAGGTCGGGGCAGGGCTGCCTCTCAGGCTCAGTTCCCTCAGGGTGTTTATGCACAGACCTTCCACAATGGATCCAGGCTCCCGCCCACTTGGGGAGCCCCTGTCTGCAACCGCCTCTCAGCTTCTATCTCCCGGGGGGGCCCGAGCCATGGGGGCACCCCACTCCCCTCTCGACCTGCCCAAGAGACTCTCTCACAGACCCCCGTCACCTGTGGGTGGAGGGGCTTGTGCCGCCGCTGGAGATCCCATCCCTGAAGCCTGCTCGGATATGTACCTCTCGGAGCCGCGACCGCTGCAGATCTGGGCTGGGCTCCGCGTCTGCAGCGCGACTGACCTTTTGCGAGAGGTTTGCAGGTCCCTCTGTGGGTGGAGGGACCCGCGTGGCCACTGGAGATCCCGTCCCTGTAGCCCACTTGGATCTTTTCCTCACGATGTCGCGGCCGCTGCAGGGCTGCACTCAGCTCCCAGTCCCGGGGCCCAGTCCCGGCGCCCAGCCCGCAGCATGAAGGACCCCCCGCGAGAGGTTTGCAGGTCTCTCCAGAACAGAAATCTCCCTCGCTCCAATATTCCATGGCCTCTGGGTGCAGAATTCACCGTGAGTTGGTCCCCTCTAGCCGTTCTGTGGGTTGTGGGTTCGGAGCTATGTGTATGTGCGTCTTTCTACTCCGCCATCTTGGCTCCGCCCCCCAAGAGCTTCTTTTCTTGAAGTTACTGGAAATATAAGGATGTGTCCCTATTTTGGCTTGAAGAGATTGTGGAGATGAATTAGTAAATGTCCCTCTAACTTCTCCAAAAGAGACCAATAATAGGTATTAACCACATTTAGTATGAAATTGCTTCCAAGCAATAATTACTACTTAGAAAGGATTGTTTTTGTGTGTGATTATTTCAGCAGCAGCATATAATTATACTTGATATTTGAAGGGGATATTCTGATTTTAATTTGATCCATACAACTCTATAAAATAAGGACAGGACATGCTTTATTGATTACCATTTTATAAATGAAGAACCCAAGAGAAAGGCTTTTGACTTGCCAAAGATCTCACAACTAGTGAGTGGCAGAGTTGGAACTCAAACATAAGAAGACATAGATTTTCTTTCCAACCTACTCAACTACCTTTTCCACTGTAGCTATTACTATTTATTGAGCACGAGGTTTCATTTTTTTTCCAGAACATAGTAATGTAGATCACAGAAGAAGTACAGTAGTTTCTTTTCTCAAAATATTCACAGACTAGGTGAGGAGAACAAGACAAAGACCTAAAAAAGAAATATATTTAGATCCTTGAGTTAAGGATCAAACAAGGGATATAGCTATTCTCTATCTCTAGAATGTCCCCCCTCCCTTCCCCAAACTTGCCTGTTAAAATCCTGACAAGTCCTTAAGGCCCTACAAAGTACTACCACCTATATGAAGTCTTCCCTAATCCCCACAGGTGAAAATGCTATCTTCTTGCTCCATATTCTACACAATCTGGCATTAGAATTACATGTGTCCATCATATCTTCACTAACAGATTATAAATTCTTTGAGGACAGATGTTTTATTCATCTTTGTCTCACAGTTCCAAAGGACCTTGCACAAAGTACACTCTTAATGGTGACTTTGTTGAAGAAGTGCTATAGGAATTCACAGGTCCAGTTTATTAACCTAGAGTTATGACTTGGTAGGGTAAGAAAAATATTCCACTTCCTTTTCCCTTTCTACTGCTTTTTATTTTTCTTTTTTAAAAATTTAACAATTGTATGTGTAGAACCCATATAAGATTGCAAGCCATCTTGGGGAGGGAGGGTGCACAGAGGGGGAGAAAATTTAAGACTTATAAAGGTGATTGCTGAAAACTGAAAACAAATAAATTTTTCAAAATAAAAATATAAAAATTTAACATTATTTCCTTCCAATTACATGTGAAAACTATTTTAGCATTCTTTTTTCAAATTTTGAGTTTCAAATTCTCTTTCTCCCTGCCTCCCCCCCCCCCCCCCCCATTGAGAAGGCAAGCAATCTGACATGTTATAAATGTGTGGTCATGAAAAACATTTCCATGTAAGTCAAGCCATGAAAGAAAACACAGAAGAAGAAAAACCAAGAAAACACGCACTTCAATCTGCATTCAGAGTTCATTAGTTCTCTGAAGGTGGATAGCATTTTTCATTAAGGGCACTTTGGAATTGTCTCAGATCATTTTCTTGCTCAGATGGCTTTCACAGTTGATCATCATTACAGCACTGCTATTACTATGTACAGTATTCCCCTGGTCCTGCTCACTTCATTCTCTATCAGTTCATATAAGACTTTCCAGGTTTTTCTGAAATCATCCTATTCATCATTTATTATAGCACTCCACAATCATATACAACTTGTTCAGCCATTACCTAGCTGGTGAACATCCCCTCAATTTCCAATTCTTTGCCACCACTAAAAGAGCTGCTATAAATATTTTTGTACATATAGGTCTTTTCCTTTTGTTTTTATCTCTTTGGAATACAGACTGAGTGGTGATATTGCTTGGTCAAAGGGTATGCGTGGTTTTATAGCGCTTTGGACATAGTACCAAATTGCTCTCCAGAATAGGTGAATCAGTATATAACGTCACCAACAGTACATTAGTGTCTTAGTTTTCCCACACCCCAACCAACGTTGTTGTTTTCCTTTTCTATCATATTAGTCAATATAATAGATGTGAGGTAGTAGCTCAGAGTTGTTTTAATTTGTATTTCTCTAATCAATGGTGATTTAGAGCATTTTTTCATATGACTGTAGATTACTGCTTTATAATACTAACAGATTCTATAACATCCACCCCCACACCCCCGCCATCACACATGGAGTCTCAGAAAAGCTATTCCAGATTGAAAGTATTCTGTGCAGTTTCTTTTACTCAGAACCATAGCCTATGAGTGCTCCCTGACTAATATATTTGCTTTTCCTAGTCAGTTTATTAGAACCAGAGAGCAAAGGGAAAAACTCATCATTCTCCTCCTGAAAGAAATGTCAAACTGAAAATTATTAGCAATGTCACAGTCCAAAACCAGATCTTCGAGGTTAAAAACAAAATAAAACAAAAAACATTAGCAACATGAGAAAGAAAGAAGTCAGGTACCAAGGAACCACAGTTAAATCACACAAGACTTGTCAGCTACTAATATGAAAGAGAAAAGATCATAGAATTCTATATTCCAGAAGGCAAAAGATAAAGGTTTATAACTGAGAGCATATTAAAAACCTCTTTCTTATTTTAACTGAAAATATTAAAAAGTAATATTTTCTCTAGACTAAAAAAAATCCTCCCCAGACTTTTTCCTTTAGAAAAATGTGTAAAAGGTCAAAAACAAAGTCTAAAGTCCATGGAATAAGGATTTTGGGTGGAAACCTGTCCTCCTTGACCCCTGAAATGACTGCGCTATTGACTCATTTAAGGGTAGTTCCCTCTCTCTGCATCTTCTGGAGTGATTTTAGAGTATGAATCAGAGGGAGGAGGCCCCTTTAATTACTTCAGGTTACCTGTGACCAACTTGGGGTTGAGGAGATATCGAGGGGGTGGTCAAAAAGGGATGAATGGTTTCAGGAAGATAGCTCTCCAGCAATGTTCAGCAAGATTAAGGTGCTATTGTTTTATTATTACAAAGTAGACTGTTACTCCAAAATTGTGTTTTATCATTTTGTTACATTTTCCTTGTTCAAGATTTCTATACATTACATCAAATTGTCTTGGATATAAGAGATGTTGAGAGGCATGAGGGAACTATGCCAGTTTGGACCTTTCTCTCTCTGCTAGAAAAGTTTGGATTTATAACAATGTTAAATTAATAAAAAATTATTTATGGCAGATGTGTGACTAAAATGCAGAGTAAATTATTAATAATTTTTCTTCCATATAACCAAGAACTACTTACTCTAAAAAAACAAGTATAATCTTACATAAGAAAAAAAAATGGACATTTAATGGAATAGCGATCTTTCAAGTTTTCCAGAATAAAAGGTCAGAGTTGAGTAGAACTTTTGAATTGCAAATACAGAAGTCAAGAGAAACATGGAAAGGTAAAATACATTTGAGGAATTGGAAGGGGCTAAATAATAATGAAATGCTTGTATTCTGGGAGAGAAGAGACCAGTGTCCTTTCAGACTCCTAATGTCTTCAAGGGAATTAAATAAGTAAAGCAGAAGGATTTCAAAGTGGTTTTGTGCTATTTTGCTATTTTGATGATCTTAAAAGAGAAATAGAATAGAGAACAAAAGGAGTACACTTATGGAACAAATAAGAAAGAAGGAGGTGAAATTACTATGTCTCTTCCTTGAAGTATATGAAAAGAAAAATATGCAGACATGGAAAAAAGTGTAGGAGAGACCAGGTATCACATGAATCTCACTCTTATTTGAACTGGACAAAGGAAGATTAATTACACATGCTGAGTTGGTACAGGAATAAAATAAACTCTATAGGGAAACAGGAAGGTCAGAGAGAACATCGAAGTAGGGCTTCAAGAAAGAGGGTGCAGTGGAGAAGGAATAGTGACAAGTAAAGCAAATACCAACTTTAGAGGGTGGCAAGTAAAGGGAAGATGAAAGAAAACAAGTATAAAAACCAATGATCTGGGTCTACATGAAGGGAAAAAAGGAGTGCTAAAGTAGTGGAAGCAGATTTTTTTCTATTATATCATTATTCACATTCCACATTATTCTTCCTCAAGAAAGTGGGGGCAGAAAGCAAAGGTAGAAAAAAAAATTATGAGACAATATGACAGAGAAAAACACATAATTAATCATTTCAACCACGAACATGAATGGGATGAACTTACACCAGGACAAGAGAGGAGAGCAAAGCAAATTCTAGAATAGAATGCAGCAAAATGTTGCTCACAAGAAACACACTTGAAACAAAGATCTGAATAGAGTTAAAATAAGAGGTTGGAATGAACTAATTTTGACTCAGACAAATCCATGCAAGCAGGTATTACAATCATGATCTCAGAAAAGGCAACAGTAAATATAAATTTTTTTTAAGACAATAAAAATCCATATTATCATTAAAAGCACCATATAAAATGAAATAGCATGGCATCTAAAAACTTTTTTTTCAATTTAATCAAATTACCAGGAGAAAAAGCAAAATTATAATAATTGTCATTATAATGCAACCCCTTTTGGACAAAAAAATGAATCTAAAAAAAGGTAAACAAAAATGTTATGATCTAAATAGAATTAACAAAATTAGGGATTATAAATCACTGGCAATTACTGAATGTGAATAGAAAGTATTATATATATTTCTCAGCTATGCATAGTACCTTTAAAAGTTGACCATATGTTAGGTCTTTAAAACTTCATAAACAAATGCTGTAAAGCAGAAATATTAGCATGTTCCTTGCTGACCAAAATGTAACAAAAATTACACTCAGAAAAGGGCCTTTATTACAAGGGGTCATAGAGTTAGTAAATTAGGCAGAACTATCAATAGTTTTGTTATGTTTTGAAACTTCTTAAGAAAAAAAGAAGAGGAAATGATAATTATCAGAAAGTGAGAGTAATGATGGAAGAACTTATTAATATACTTGATAAGATCATGAAAGTAAAAATATATACAAACATGGAAAAAGTAGGAAAAATGAGCATGACTTAAATTTCATTTAAACTTGCCAAAAAAGAATAGGAAACCTTCTTCCCTACCAGCCCCACCCCATATAGAAATAGAAAGAGGGGAAAGGGATAGATTCAGGGAGGGAAAAGAAAAAACCTAAACTTGAAGAGAGGGTAATGAAGAGAATATTAAGAGGAAAAGGAAATTAAAGAGTAACAACTTGAAACAGAGAACAGGGAGTATTTTAGAGAAGAAAACGCATATGGGGTAAAAGGAAATAGACAATTAAATATCACAATTGTAAATGGGAATGGGAAAAACTCACTCATAAAATGGAAAAGATTAGCAGAATAGATTAGAAAACAAATCCAGTAATATGTTGTTTACAAAAAACACACTTGAAATATAAAGACTCACATAGAGATAAAACAAGGAGTTGGAGCAAAATCTATTATGGCTCAGCTAAACACATACAAAAAAAAAAGAAGTAGCAATTATGACTTCATAAAAGATAACAGCAGGAATAGATTTAATTCAAAGAGATAAAAAGGAAACTGATTTTTGCTAAGAGATAGCACAGATTACGAACTGAGTTCAATACTTCACATATATATACACAAAATTGCATAGTTTCTAAATACCTAAAGGAAAAAATTAAATTAACTATAAGGAGAAATAGAGAGTAAAACTATAATACTGAGGGCCATTTATTTAACCCTATCAGATCTACAAGCTTAACATGCAAATTAAACATCATCAGGAAGACTGCAGCCACATATCATAAACATTATATATACTTGCACTAGGTTGGGTTTATACCAGGAATGCAGGGTTGGTTCCACATTGGGAAAGCTATCCACGTAACAGGTCACATTAATAAAATTGTGTTATTAAATAAAATAACAAAAGCAATAAAAATCACATGATCATAATAACAGATCCTGAAACAGATCCTTGTGACAAAACACTCATTTTTACTAAAAACATTAAAAAGCATGGGAATAAATGGGCCTTTCTTTAATATGGTCAATAGTATCTATAGAAAACCAAGAGTCAGTCAATCACCAAACATTCCTTAAGCACTTAGAGTCCTTGCCCTAGAGGAGCATATATTCTAATAGATACAGCACAGAATAGGAAGCTGTAAGGTGGGAAGAGGGATTACAAAGTGCCCAGCTCAGGAGTATGGTAGAGAAAGTCCTAAATGCAGCCTAAAGATGCTGCCTAAAATGGCTGACCTAAGTTCCTTCCTTAAATAAAGGCTCTAGGAAGAATCAACTAGTCAGAGGGAGAAGTTTCAAGGATGAAAGATACTTTCAGTGTGTGAATTCCAGTCCTGGAACAATTCTAGAGCTTGGTAGAGAAAGTCTAGGATGTTGCCTGTAAAAGAATGAAAGCCAGCATTATACATAATGGGGAAAGGAGAGAATTCTTTCTACCAAGAGCATAGGTAAAGCAAGAATTCCCATTATCACCATTGCTGTTTGATATAGCAATTATATATTGAAATTATACATTGAATTACATATTGAAATGCTAGCTATGGCAATAGGAAATAAGGACTCAACCTATAATTTTAATAAAATAGGGAACTCTTAGTTGAGGAAACTCCCTCTACCCATACAGTTTGGCAACTTTAATCCCAATTGCCTAGCATGCTAAGAAGTTATATGACTTGCTCAGGGTCACATAGTATGTGTCAAAAGTACCACCTGAAATTATTCCACCCTGCCTTCAAAGCCTGATCTCTACCTATTAAACAAGCTTCCCCTTAATAAGAAAAGAAAGAGAAAGCGAAGCAATAAGCACAAGCAAAGAGGAAATAAAATTAGCACTTTTTTTTTAACAAATGTCAAATGATATACATAGGAAACACTAGAAATTCCACTATGAAAATTAATTGAAACTAACAACAGCAAAGAAGACGCATAGAAAATAAAATATATACAACTCATAAGTTTCTCTGCATGTTACCCAAAAACATTCAGCAGAGAGATAGCGACATTTCTTTCAAGCCAATTACAGAACGTACAATTTATTTGTGAATCCACCTATAAATACAGGAACTGCATGAATACAACTGCAGAATACTTTCTCAGGAAATAATTACTTGTTCATTATTACTTTATATTATTAATAGATATGAATATATACTAGATCAGGGCTTCTTAAGCTTTTTCCACTCACTTGGGCAGTGTTGGTTGGTGTTGTATGGCCTGAGGGCGTACACAATGCAAAGTGTACACGCTTTGTGCTCAGAATCAAGGTTGCAGGAAAATGTTGCAATGCAACATGGACAAGTGCTTCCAGAAACACCTCAGATTCATTCTGTATTTGATTTTTAATTAATTTTTGATCATTACTCATTCAGAAACCTTTTATTGTTGCCAAATTTTTTGTGACCCCCTATGTGGTCATGACTCACAATTTAAGAAGCACTGGTAGGGATTATAGAGCCATAAGAAATGATGGGCAAGATAGATTCATAGAAATTTGGAAAGAAAATGCATGAAACAGAAAAATGACATAGCCAATAACTACAATAGCCATCCAGAGCTTATCACAGTGCTTAATAAATGTTTAGTGATTGATTTAATTGATTGACTTCAATAATGCAAATGAAAAGAATACTAAAAGGAATGCAGAGTCATTGCAACAGATGAGACATGCCTTCCTTGCTTAAACAGAGAAGCAGGGGATCATAAGGCAAAATATTGACCGTGTTGTCAGACTCAGTCCCTAGATTAGTTGCGTTTGATTAACTGATTTTCTTTGCTACAAGTGAGTGCTAAATTCTGCTGGGTGGGAGCAGGAGGAAGGCTGTATATCCAGAAATGACCGATTTAGAGCCCAAAGGCATTAAATCGTTTGTTATCGTTTGTTTGGGGTTTTTTTTAAGACACATAAACTCCTCCACTACAGGCTCTCTCTGATGCTTTGTGGCAAGATGGTGTGGGCAGAGACCTTGAAGACTAGACCAGCACAGTCCAAGTTCTGCTAGGTCCTACCACGCTGGGAAGGCTTTGATTATGGGTCTAGCAATGTACTCTAAATGTAGTTGACAAGTTATTTATAACAATGCAATGTTCTGGGGTTTTTTTCTGGTCTTCAGAGATGAATGAAAAAATTCAGAGCAACAAATTTCCCTAGAAAAGCAAGTACATTTACTCCACAAAGGCTGACCCAGACAGCGTCACTGCACCAAGCTCCATCTTGATCACTTGTGTACTCCTCCTCCACCCAGGGTCTTTAGAAAATGCCTGAAAAATAAGAATATGGAACAGAGAAAACACTGGGAAAAGAAGACTTTTAGGTGGCTTTGTTTTGCTTCAGAATACTAATAATAGAATTTACATAGGACTTTAAGGTTTTCAAAGTACTTTACAAATCCCTCCCTTAAGCTAACCTCCCTCTAATTCCTCCTTTTTCACTTCTCCTTCCTATTTAGTGAAATGTATTTCTGTACCCAACTCTGCCTCTGTGTGTGTGTGTGTATGTGTGTGTGTGTGTGTGTGTGTGTGTGTGTGTGTGTGTGTTCTTCCTTCCTTTCACCAGTTCAAATGAGAGTAAGGTTCAGGGTACAGTCATTCACCCCAGCCTTTCTTGTTTGTATAAACTTCACGTCTACTTGTGTACCCTGATTATGAGAGACAATTTCCCCTAAACTTCCTTCCCCACCCACCCATCCAATGTATTCCTCATTCCTCTCTCCATTTTTTATTTTAAGACCAATTCCCAACAGAGTCACTCCTAGGCCTTCTGTCTAATGAAACTCCCTCTGTGATACCTGATGATGATAGGGTTCAAAGGGGACACATGTATCATCTCCCCATATATGAACGCAAACTATTATCATCTTTACTACTGTTACTGTTACATAGGGAAGGAGAGAGGAATGACAATCTGAATTTTAAAGTTAATTTCTAAGAAACAAATTCATTCTTCTACTTAACAAGAAAGGTCACTCCTATTCAATTAACAGCTTTGTTATTCATACTTCAAATAGCTCCCAGGCTTTCTTCTCAGATTAATACATTCCTTCCTTTCCTAAACTATCTTAACCATAACTCTGCTCCCTTTCATATCTGGAGATTCTCTGGGTTTGGATCTCTGGCAAGTTAAATATTTGGGTCATTTTGATAAATGGCAGTTTGGAGCTGTCAGGCAAATTGGAGCATCGATGACCTCCTTTAAAAGCCACAGGGCTCCCATTTTGTGTACTCCAGTACCATCAAATAGTTCTTTCAATTCAGCTCAATGCTTTACATTTACTTTCAGGTAACCTTCTTCTCCCTGGGAAGATCTGGAGACCACTGAGTACAATCATACCCTGAAATAAAGAAAAATAATACAATTACACATTTCTTCTGATGAGACAGGATTTAAAAAACCACATAATATTCATATTTCAAAGTGATCTATAATTTTCAGAGGCCCTGGTCTATATTTAAAAGAGGAATGGATAGGTTTCAATTTGAACTTCCCAACAATAGGGAATGACTTTAATTAAAAGGGTCATTTTCAAGTCACAGTTTTCAAGTTATTATTGATAGAACTTTAAAGAAGGCATAAAGACAGTCAGAATTTGTAAATGCTACAGTGACATGTCTACAACCCCCCAGTAGCAACTGACTCCCTGAAAGGAAGACCATTTCTCAGTTAGTAACAGGGAAGATAATAAACAACTTATAATAAGCACCTACTATGTGCTAAGCACTAAAGCACTGTGCTAAGTACTTTACAAATATGATCTCACTTGATCTGCACAACAACACTGCAAGGTAGATGTCATTATTCTGGCTTTATAGTTGAGGAAACTGAGGCAAATAGAGCTTAAATGACTTACCCACAACTAGTAAGTAGCCGAGGCTGGATTTGAACTCAGTTCTTTCTGACTCCACACTCAGCTGCTCTGTCCACTATACCACCAAGCACCACCAAGCGCCACCTACGTTAACTGCAAAGTAAAGAAGAAATCAGGCAACACCTTTTGTTCAGTTGTTTTTCAGTTGTGTGACTGTTCTTGATCTCATTTGGGGTTTTCTTGGCAGAGATATGGGAGAAGTTTGCCATTTTCCTCTGCAACTCATTTTACAGATGAGGAAACTAAGGCAACAGGGTTAAGTGTCTTGCCTGGGTTTATACAACTCGTAAGTGTCTGAAGCCAGATTTGAACTCAGGAATATGAATGTTCTTGACTTCAGGCCTGGCTAGGCAGTCTATTCACTTCATCACCTATGGTTGCCCTAGGCAACCATACATACAACTAAGCAAAGAGGAAAGGAAATGTCCAAGCCATTATAGAGACTAAACAGAGAGTTCAAGGCTGTCAGAAACAGCCAGACCACGTCCTGATGTAGCCAGGCAAACACTTTACCAAAGGACCAAGAACACTGCTCATAGTCTTTTAAATAGCCAGTGCAAATAGTAACTCAATTGGGGTAGCCATGGCAATACTGGTGATGGTAGCTGACATGTTTATTGCTACTGGGAGGGTCACCAACTACTTCCCCTATAAGAAAAATACTGCTATGAATAATAGCTCACATTTATGAACCTCTTTATGGTTCAACTCAAAAAGGCATTCATTAGGTACTTACTATGTGCAGCATCTTATGTTAGGGATGGAGGAAATACAAAGTCTAGCTAAGACTGTATAATTCTGTATCATTTACAACCTTTCCAAATCCCTTTCCTAAACTCCAACACTTCAATGGTTCTCATCAACGTAGGCATTTCCTTCAGCAATGCAAACTGAGACCTATCATGTCTGCCTGTCCTGCACTACTTTTGCCCATGTCTTCCCCTGCATTCACTTCAAGGGATCCATCAACCTGATGGGGTCTTTCTCCATTCTGTTGATATTGGGAAGATACCAAAAGAGCACACTGGTTGGCGAGCTTCAGTTTTAACGACATGACCAGCCTATCTTTTTCCATCAAACATTTTTTTATAGTATGCTGGTACTTTTTTTTTCTTGAGAATGGGTCTCCCTATCTCACCCAGGCTGAAAATGCAGTTGCCCCTCTTGATGTCATCCCCAAACTGATCAGCATGGAAGCTTTAACATGCTCCATTTTTTGGACCTGAGTTGGATTTGCCTCTCCTTGGGTAGTACTAGTGACCCTCAGCTCCTGGAAACTCACAATATTGGTGCCAGATTTATTGTGAACACCTGATTGACTTTTACCCTAATGTAGCTCCAAATTCCCAAACTCAAGCAATCATCAGCCTCCTCAGTAGCAGAGACTAAAGTTATGTACAACCATGCCTGACCTTTAATAACATCCTTTGTGTTGATACACAATTGTTTATATGATCCACATAACAATCCTATAAGGAAGGTGGTGAAATTAACACCTCTTGAACCCCCATTTTATGGAGAAGGAAACCAGAACTTCAGCAGGTAAGTGATCAAGTGTAATGAAATGGAAAGAACATTTCATTTGGACGTAGATTTCAAGGTTCAAATACCAACTCCGGTATTTACTAACAGTGTGACAATAGGGTGAGTCACTTAACTTCTCAACTTCAGTTTCATCTGTGAAATGGGAAGGTAGGCATGACCTACCTCAAAAGGATGTTGTGAGGAGAAGACTTAAAAATCACAAAATGCTATATCAGCATCTGAGTCAAATTGTTACCTAAGATTGTAACCATGATTCCAGAGGACTGAGGATGATAATGCATGCTACCCAACTCCTGATGGAGATGTCATCTAGAATGAGGCAGACATTTTTGGACATGAGTGATGTGGGAATTTGTTTTGCTTGACTTTGCATATCTATTGCAAAGGGTTTGTTGTCCAAGTTCACACACCCAATGGATGGCAGCTCTGGGCCTCAAACCATGGTTTTCTGATTCCAAATTGAGTATAGTATTCCTTTTACATTGGAAAGGAAATCAGGGTGTCTCCTTGCTGGCAACTGTAGGAATTTATCATTTTTTGCTTTTGTACTGGTTTACACAATAAACTGATCTTTAGACTTAAATCTCTACAAAACACTGCCACAGCTGTAATAGGTATCTAATTTACTTGGTTTCGAGAGGAACCTTAAAGATAAAAGTGAATAACCCTCAGTGGAAGGCATAGTATAGGTTATAGGGCTGAAAATTGAGGAGGTAATGAAATGTGTACTTTGGTCATTAACTCCAACAAAACAGCAACATGGGCAAAAGCTGAACCAGGACGTAGAAGACCACACAGACACACTGGAGCATCAAAGAAGATGCCTATTAAAGTAAGGGCAGAAACGTTTAACTTCCCTGTCAGATTCCTGGGAAGTGACAGAAATGTGCCCGAGATAACAGATAGTACCATAAGGTTCTGCAAAGGGTACATCTGTCACTGACTTTGGGCTGCAGCTTCATTACCAGATCTTTCCATTTCCTCTGTCCTTAAGACCTCCAGCATCACTCTTTACAGATGACATAACTTATTTATAAAACTCTGAAGAGTCAACCAAAAAAATTAAATCCAGCTGTTTCAGGATAGAAAACAAATCCATATAAATCATCAGAATTCCTTTACATCATGAACAAAACCCAGAAGTAGGATCTAAAAAGAGACATTCCATTCAAAACAGCTATAGATGCTATAAAATACTTGTAAGCATACCTGCCAATACACACACAGGAACTACAGTTATCCCTTCCACATTGCAGGGGATTTAAAGGTATGGTGTCCCTGTCATCCGAAAATTCATGTAAAATGTTTTAGCTCTCCCTTTGTGCCAGAGAAGAAGTCTGAATTATTATAGTATTAAAAGAGAAAATATGTTGATATTATACAATACTATACATACATTTATGCATTTCTGAGTTTCTCAACTTCTGTGTTGTCTGCTGGCCTTCGCATGTTGTCCTACAGCTTTTGCAAAACTCTCCCAAAATTCCCATTTAATTTCTTATGCCAACCTGTGATAGAGCAGAAGAGTGATGGGGAAAGTCACAATGTGGAAGATAGCTGTATATTAATCCAATTACAAAATATTCTTTATAGAAATTAAAATAGTTCTAAATAATTTGAGAAATATTAATTACCCGTAAGCATCCTGAGCCAATGTAATAGAAATGATAATGTGACTGAAATTAATTTACTTATTCAGTGCCATGCCAATCAAACTACCAAAGGATTATTTTATAGAGCTAGAAAAATAATGAAATTAATCTGGAAAAACAAAAGGTCAAGGGAAAGGAATTTTTTTCAAAAATAGGAAGGGAATCTAGCAACAACCAATCTCAAACTATTCCCCAAAGGAGTAATCATGAAAATAATTTGCTAATGGTTAAGAAAAAGAGAGTTTGATCAATAAGACAGATAAAATATACAACATATAGAAGTAAATAAACACAGTAGTGTAGGGTTTGATATACCCAAAGACTCCATTTACTAGGGAAAGGACATGCTATTTGAGAAAAATGGCTGGGGAAACTGGACAACAGACTGACAGAAATTAGACATAGACCAATACCTAACACTGAATACCAAGAGAAGCTCCCAATGGATATGTGACCTAGATATAACTGGTTACATAATGAACAAACAAGCAAAAAAGAAATTATCTTTCTGATGTATGGATAAAGAGTTCACAAATGAGCAAGCTGGACATTATCACAAATGATGATAAATGATTTTGATTATATAATATTTAAAAAGTTTTTTAAAAAACAACCCAATTGTAATTAAAATGAGAAGGGAAGTAGGTAATAGGGGGAAATCTTTGCATTGAGTTTTTCTAATAAAAATCTTATATATAAGGAACAGATTCAAATTTATAAAATTATGACTCATCTTCTAATAGATAGTGAAAGGACATGAAGAGGCAATTTCCAGGAGGGAAGGGGACTATCTATACTCCGACAGAGTATAAAATGCTCTAAATCACTAATAATAAGAGAAATGCAAATAAAAGTTACTCTGAGATTCCACCTCACCTCCAGCAGAACTGCAGCTGGCAAAAAAGGAAAGTGACAAATGTTGGAGGGGCTTTGAGAAAACAGGCACACTGATACACTTGGGGAATTGGTCCAGTCAATTGAAAAATGCATGATATTGTGAAGAGTGCATGTGATATCATTTCAAGCATTTACAGGCAGCTATCATTACTTCAGCTAGGTAAAAGAGTGGATAGAGTTCCAGGTCAAGAGTCAGAAAGACTCATTTTCCTGAGTTCATATCTAGCTTCAGAAACTAGATTTGTGACCCTGAGCAAATCATTTAGCTTTATTAGTCTCAGTTTCCTCATCTGTAAAATGAACTGAAGTATCTTTGCCAAGAAAATCCCAAATGGGGTCACAAAGAGTCAGACGTGATGGGTATAACTGAACAACATATCAACATGTCACCCGTTCTCTTTTCCTATCCAGATGAAGCATCCTCAGTGCTTTTAACTAATCCTCATATGGCACATTCATCATTCTCCTACCATCCTGGTTCCCTTCAAGGGATACTCTTTGCCATGTCAATATCATTTCTAAAATATGATGCCCAGACATGATAATACTGCAAGTGTGATCTGAGTATAATGGAATTAGAGCATAAAGGGATTTAGAGTATAGTGGAATTCTTATTCTCTCATTCTGAACACTACCGAAATTGTGGCTGATTAACACTCTCCTCTGCTCACAAGTGGTTAATGCTTACTTACTCTCTCCTTGAATTATGACATATGTACTTGCTCACTTACCTGGTGTATCTCTCTCCCAAGTAATCTTTCATATGCATTCATCACTCACTTCTCAAGTCCTCTCAATGTATAGGACATTCTAACCAAACCTGAGTATTGCTTTGTCCCCATCCATGCTCAGTACATACTTCTCTACCCCTGTGCCTTATTCATTGTGTTTTTAATGCCCAAAGTGTCTCTTCTACCTATTGAATTTCTGTTTATCTTTTAAAATATAATTCAAATGTCAATGCCCCTCTGATTCCCCCAAGTCATTAAGGGCCTTTCTCACTTAGAACATATATTCCTGGCACCTTGCAGGTACTTAATAAACACTTTCTGGAAAGTTGTATGCCCCTACTCTTTTACTCCCCAATTCAACCTAGAAAAACATTAATTTCATTGGATTACTATGTTCTGTTTTTTGTTTTGGGGCTTACTGAATATGTATGTGACCTTGGGCATTGTCACTTAATCTCTGAGATCAATTCCCTTATCTTCAAGTAGGGATAATGGAGATATTTTGCCAAATAAGATCTTGTCTATATTCTTAAATTTCTATATAAACATGAAATATAGGAATGATAACTCACATTTCTATATCATTAGGAGACACACAAAACACTTGCCCCCACAATAACCCTATGAAGCAAGTAGTAGAAATATTCATATACCCATTTTCTAATTTAGGAAACTGAGGTTTAGGGAAGTTACCCTGCTGAATACAGTAACTAAGCATTAAAATCAGAAATAACAACAATCAATATGTATTTAACATTTTAAGATTTGCAAAGCACTCTTTACAAGTAACACATTTTACCTTCGTAACAATCCTGTGGAGTAGGTATTATTATCCCCATTTACAGATTAGAAAACTGAGTCAAGCAGAAGTTAAGCAACATGTACAGGATCATACTGCTGTTGAGTGTCTGAGGCAGGATTTGAACTCAGGTCTTCTTGACTCTGTGTTCATAATCCCTGAGACAACTAGGTACTCAGACCAGATTCCTTCTACTTAACCATGCTGCCATTCAATAACAACCACTTACATCTGTGAGAAAAGACTGTAGGAAAACATTCATTTTTCTCTTCCTCTCCGTTTTGACAGAATCAGCAACTTTTCAGGAAATCACAATGCCAAACATAATCAAGCAGTTCATTAAGATATAGACTGAATGTTATGATGAAATATTCTTTTTAAACAATATTTACCCAGACATTGATAACAGCATTCTGTAGCAATATGGCATGAAGAATCAATGTGCTAGAGTATCCATCCATCAGTATCTGCCTCAAGTCTCTAAATCTCTGTGAGTCACAGACTAAGCAGGAATATAAATAGACCTGCAGTGTAATTCATCTGGATGGCTGGTGCTGCTATCTCAGCAAGGGCCTGAAGTAAATCATTATACTCATCCTAAGAGTGACTGTTTACATTTCAAATCTAATGTCTGATGGCCTTATTAAAGTTAGTGTAGTTCACAGTTTCATGATTTAGGGAAAGATCATTTAAAAAAAAAACAAAACTAACACTTCTGTTCAAATGCCCAAATGGAATCTAGTTTGTCATGAGGAAAACATAATAAAAAATTTATTTTCTTTTTTTAAAAATTAATTTATTTGCTTTTAGTTTACAACATTCAGGTCCACAAGCTTTTGAATTTTACATTTTCTCTCCCTCCCCAAGGGGTGTGCAATCTGATATAGGCTCTACATATACATTCTCAGTAAACATAAAAATATATTTGAAAAACTAAATCCACATAGCCACATGTGACCCCCCTCCATGTGCAGAGTACACTGATTTGGGAAGAACCTGCTGAGCTATATGCATTTCAATGTTTGAATTCTTGACTTTGTTCTTATCTGGAATCATGTTGACACAGGCATGAATGCTCTGAATTTTTGAGGGACTTTGTCTCTCTCTGTGTTATTGTTGTATTTGCTAGCAAGCATTTCTTTTACCCAATTACCATTTTACTGATTTTCCTTAGCACATAAAATACTTTATAAGTAGAGTATGCTTCCTTCTGGAAAAGTCATGGACAAGCTGGTGACTCAAAACACTCGATACTGACATGTCATAGATTGAGTAAATCTACTATGAGAGAAATCTACTATGTGTGTTTCAGTCAATTTACATAAAGATTAGGAAATCCTGAAACAATAATTATTTATATCATTTGTTGTGGATACTGTTCCAGATATGAATCAATAATCCGGTATGATATTTGTTCTGGAGGAAAAGCTATCAAGGTCTGCATTCTACCATACTTTCATATGGAACCTTGCATGCTGGTCATCACATATTCTGGCTACCTGACTCCTTCTTCATACTCCTTTGGTACCTAGCACAGTACCTGTCACATAGTGATGAAATACTTGGTGGATAACAGTTCTACTGGTTAAAGGCTAGGACTGAGAAAATTAATGTTGATGTCTAGGCTTAAAAAGAGGCTCAGGAAAGTCCCCCAAATTAAAAACAAAAGACTCCCTGCCATTCTCCTGAATTACTGCTTTCAATTCATACCTAATTTCCAGCAATGTCTAAAATACCTCCTATGAAGATCTTTCAGAATCTTTTACCTTTCTCATCTTCCCTTTCAGTGGCAACCATAAACTCAACAGATCTTGATTAAGTGTGTGTTGTATACAGAACTCTGTGCTAAGTGCTAGGGGAGACTCTGAGCTTAGATAAGACATAGGTCCCTGCCCTCATGGAACTTAGTTTAGTATGGGCGGCATGACACATATACAAGTGATTATAGGGCAAAACAATACATGATAACAGCATCAAAGAGGCTGTGAGCATAGAGGAATATGTGGTCTAACTGGGGAGTCATTAATAATTTGAGGAAATAAGGGGAAGTTTCTTGGAGGAGTTGGCATTTGAGTTGGATTTTAAAAGATAAAAAGGAATTCAATAGGAGAAGAGGGACTTTGGGTATAAAAAAGAGCACAAATAAAGGCAGAGAGAAGTACATACAAGGCATGTACAAAAAAATACTCAGGTTTAGAGTGTCCTTTACATTGAGAGGAGGAATCTGACATCAGGCTGGAGAGGCAGGGTCAGATCTAACCGTGGAGAGATTTAAATCTAGACAAATCTAGATTAGGTAATAGGGAGTCATGGATAGGTTTTCAGTTGAGGAGGAAATAATCTATGCATAGAGATCATTTTTGTCAGTGGTGTGAATGACACACTTAAAAGAAGAGATGGAGAAGAGAGAAGACAAGTTAGGACACTACTCAGGTGGTCATGGGAAGGCAGCCATAAGAGCTTATTATACTATTATTGCTGCTGCTACAAAATGAGCTTGAAGTTCTGGTGGAACATGTAGGTAGAGAGGTGGGCCTAACAGTAGAGAGAGAATTCAGAGCTAAAGATGATTCTCTGGGAATTATGAACACCACTGAAGCTTTTGGCATTTCCTCCTTTGAATAACAAGAGAAACTGAGTCGTGCTGGGGATTAGCTAGGGATTAAGATGGGGAAAAAGTCAACCAGCCTTAGGAAAATGGTGTGTGGCATGAGCAAGTGGCTTACTTAGATATTTACACACAACCAACCAGTTCAGAAGTCAAAAGCCAGAAATCCACAATGGAACCTGACCCTTCTACCCTAACCCAACCTTCCTTCCCCATGCCTAACCCTGAGCACCTCAACTATTTTGCTCAAGATGAAAAATAGATCTCATTGTCTTCTACAAATATTATCTGATTTGATCATCACAACAGCTTTGGGAGGTAGGTGCTCCAAATATTATCCAAATTTTATGGTTGAGTAAGTGAGGTAAGCAGAGGTCAAGTGACTTGCCCAAGGTCACCCAGCTAGTAAGGGTCAGAGGCTGAATTTGAACTTGGACCTTCATGACTTTATCCACTCTGCCACCTGGCTGCAGGAGAATGTGGTGTCTCAGAAACCATTCAAGGGCTGGAGTATTCAAAAGGGTGGGGTGGTAAATAGTGCCAAATATGCCAGAAAGGTAAAGGAAAAAGAAAATTGTAGGGGGTAGGGGAAGAGTCCATCTGACTTGGTGATTAAGAGGTTATTGGTGACCTTTGAGGCAGAAGTCTCAGAACTAGCGTAAGCTTCAGAGAACTATAGAACTTGCTTTTGGTATTTATTTTGTGAACCAATTATTCTTATGCTTTGGTAAACTACAATATCATAGAATTTAGAGCTGGAAGGGACTTGAGAGTTTATCTAGTCTAACATCCATTTTAAAGACAAGAAGACTGAAACACAAAAACATAAAAGGACTTGCCCAAAGTCACACAATTAGTAAAGCCAGGATATGAACCTGATTCTAAAGACAGCATCCCTTCCACTGCACCATTCCATGTCTAGGATTGCTTCTTCCTGTGCTTGTACCCCACATCTAGGTCATATATGTAGCCCCATTCCTAGAAAGGAGACATTTAGAAAACTACAAATCCCATGGCCCAAGAATCTTGGGATCCATATGTCTGATGTTCCAAGCATTCCTGCATTGTGCCCTTTACCTAAATAAACACCTTGGTTTGACCTCCCAATGGAAGAGAACAGGAGAAGAACAGCGAGCAGTCTATTCTCAACAGACCCAACAGATCCTAGACTATCTATAGGGAATTAGTATGAGATAAGGTTGAAAAGACAGTTTGGAGATATATTGTGGAGGGCCTTGCCTGTAAAGAGGAGTAATTATTTTATCTGGTGTTCAATCAGGAGTCACTGAAGGTTTTTGAATGATGCATAGTATAATCAGAATGGTATATTAGGAAGCTTATTTTGGCAGCGATATGACGGATAGATTACAGGGGTGAGAGATTGAAGACAGAAAGATCAGTTAAGAGGCTCTGGAAATATTCCAGGTGTGAGGTGATGAGGTCTTGAATTCAGATGATTGCCACAGGAATGGAAAGGAGGAGATAGAATCCACAGGACTTGGCAATTGACTGGATGTAGAAAGTGAAGGAAAGAAAACAGTACTGGATAGATCTGAATTTAGTGCCTGTTCATGGAGTCTCTAATACCCTATAAAGATTTTGGTGGTGGTGATTATGGTGTTTTACAATGGGTATACTTGTAGTATTTAGCTTTGGGGAAGGAAAGGACTTTCCATTTAAAGTACAACTAACCAAATTAATCATCTCTTTTACTTTGCTTTTAATATTATAGAAACTACCACAAGTGAAGCTTTCCAGTGTGAAGTGAAGCCAGATGTGAGGAACCACAAAAGCTAAGAACAGTGAAAGACCAGCAGGAAAGAAAGACTTGGGCAGACTTTGGTTCAGGTCTAACAATGGGTCCTTCATGGTATTTAGAAATAACCTTGCTACCATCTTATCTTTAGGGATAATTATGGTCCACAAGTATTTATCTCAAGGAAAATAAGAAGAGACAAGACAAGACTTAGAAGTGGCAGCTCAGTAGGATTTGTTGGACACCAAAAGGAAAAGAAAATTTCAAACTGCACAAGTCAGAGGTGGGGACAACCAGAGGGTGACTTGAGTCACCAACAGGAAAGCACCAGAAGCCTTAATTATGATAACTGGGGAAGGGGCAGGGGAGGGAGAGAAGAGTCAAGATGGTGGAGTAAAAGCAGGGATTTGCTAGCAATGGGCAAATCATTCCCAGTTGATCATTATACAATATCACAGTTACAATATACAATGATCTTCTGGTTCTGCTCCCATCACTTTGCATCAATTCATCTAAGTCTTCCCAGGTTTTTCTGAAAACATCCTGCTTATCATTTCTCCTAGCACAATAGTATGCCATCACAATCACATACCACACTTGTTCAATCATTCCCCAGTTGATGGGCATGTCCTCAATTTTCAATTCTTTGCCACTACAAAAAGAGCTATTACAAATATTTTTGTACATATAAAATCTTTTCCTTTTATCTCTTTGGAACTCAGACCTAGTAGTGGTGTTGCTATGTCAAAAGGTATGCACAGTTTTATAAGCCCTTTCTGCATAATTCCAAATTGCTCTCCAAAATGGTTGGATCAATTCACAACTCCACCGACAGTGCAATAGTGCCCCAATTTTTCCCTATCCTCTTCAACATTTGTTGTTTTCTCTTTTCTATCATTGTTATCTGTTAGGAAAATAGGAGAAAACTAATAATATCCTAGCCCTAAGCTGTAATTAGTGAAATTTTTCTAGTTGAGGTAAGATCTCTTGGGACTATAATAAGATGCTGTTCTAAGTTTTTATTTCAGGTATCATGATTAAGCCACTAGTCCTCTGTCCAAGGGGAGTGACACATGAAGCCCAAAGGGAGCATGGTCTGAGAACTAGTACAGGTAGATGTCTGTCCCTGGGAAAAATTAAGGGGATGACCTTGTCCAGGCCAAGCTAAGACCCTCTTGGTCCAGTTTCCCATTTCCTGTTTCCTTTCTGAACAGGAAATTTTCCCACCTGGTTACTACTGAGTCCTACTATTATACCCTGTGAATAATATGGAACTTGGGTACACAATTGCCTGTTAAATATCACTCATACCTAGTATCAAACAGAGCTAAGAGAGTTTTTCCCCTATTATGGCTGTCAGATCAGTCTGTGCCCTTGCTACTGTCATAACCATGTCCCTCCTTTTTCCTTTCATAGCAAATTTATATAATCAGGGCAAGTGAACAGGGGAAGTTTTTCATTACAATACTAAATCTATTAATAAATAGATTGATAACAAAAAAATTTGAGTTACTATAATAGGATTCAAGTAGGAAAGCTCTTACTATTGTTAATTTGTATTTGTGGTCAACTCCATATCCTATGTAACTAGGTAAATGAGTTCTTAGGTTTGCCATCTAATAGTTATATAGTCATGTATATGTATATGTATGTGTATGTGTATGTGTATATGTATATAAACCCAAGACTCGTTTGATGAAAATTCAGAAGATGCTAAATAAAAAATGAGAACTCCACAGGATTTACCAGCAGGATAGTTCATCCACCTCTAAGAAGGTAGCATTTAATTCCATCAAAAGCAAAGTATAAGCAAAGCTTAGAGAGGTGCAGGACTCGTGGCTCAGTGAAAAGGCAGATGAAATTCAATTTTATGCAGATAGTAACAATCCAAAGCACTTTTATGATTCCCTGAAAGCTATTTATGGACCAAAAACCTATGGTGCATCACAACTACTCAGTGCTGATGGAGCCACATTGATTAATGACAAGGACATGATCCTAGACAGATGGGTTGAACACTTCCATTGTGTTTTCAACAGACCATCATCTATCACTGACCATTTACCTCAAGTTGAAGTCAATCCCTCCGAAGCTGAACTTCCAACTGAAGAAGTGGTTTTGAGGGCCATTAGGCTCCTTTTATGTGGCAAAGCACCTGGTGCTGATTCTACTCCAGCTGAGATTTACAAGGTAGGGGGACCATTGCTCATACAAAAGCTGACTGAAATTTTCCAGGTTATATGGCAAGAGGAGGTTATCCCCCAGGAGTTCAAGGATGCTTCCATTGTCCATCTCTATAAAGGTAAAGGAAATAGATTGTCCTGAGGCAATCACAGTGGGGGTCTCTCTCTTAGTCATTCCTGACAAAATTCTTTCTAGAGTCCTCCTTAATAGGCTGATCCTTCACCTGGAAGATGCTCGTATACCTGAAAGCCAGTGTGGCTTCAGAAAAGGTCAAAAAACAGTTGATATGGTGTTTGCTGCCCAACAACTCCAGGAGAAATGCCAGGAGCAGAGACAGAGGTCTGTACACAATGTTTGTAGATCTAAGGCCTTTGACACTGTTAGTCATGAGGGTTTATGGAAAATTATGTCAAAATTTGGTTGCCCAGAGTTCATCAATATTGTAAGTCAATTTCATGATGACATGTTTGCCCAGGTTTTGAAGTATCTGTGTGATAATTTAATTAAGAGACAGGAGATTTCATTTTCCAAGTTAGGACCTCATGGATCCTTTGAAGATTCTTCCTTCATCTTATTGATGGCACTGTCCATATACAAAGTTTGGGTGAAGGTAGAAAATCCAAGTGCTATGTAAAAAGTGAAATTCTCTGAATTTTCAAGTGAATTATGGGTCCTAATTTGGTGCTCTTATAGTTCTGTCATTAATAGGGCTAGATCCATATGGTTTTAGCACATGAATGAATTACTGAAAAGCCAATCTGATTAGATTTGGTCACAGTTTACTAAATTATGCAAAGTCTTATCACTAACAGGACTTAACAGCATTATCTGCAGAAACTCTTCAAGTGGCCTTGACTCTGGAGATAATCAAGGAAATGCTTCCATACACCTGTCTTGATCCATACATATCTGAGAGAGGCAGGGGAAGTGCTTGCCAGGCCTCTGAAGATCATGAACATTGCAGAAGGACTTGATAACCCTACAGTTATTGTTATTTTGGGTTTCTTTGTTCACTTATAGTAAATTAGCTTGTCACTCTAGTTGTATACATATTATGGACCCGTGACCTATTTTGTAAGCTGTTTACAATTTCTATTTGGACTGATGCCACCGTAAGAACCAAGATCCTTGCAGTACACATTTGTCAATCATGATATATCCATGGTGTTTTATGCAGAAGCTCTTCATGCAGTTCCTAGCCTCCTTTTCTATCAAGAGTCTAATTCTTGTGAAAGGAAACTGTGATAACGGGGGTGGAGAGGGTGAAATTGGAAGAGTGTATGTGTCTATGTGTGTATGTGTGTCTGTGTGTGTGTGTGTGTGTGTGTGTGTGAAAGTGGGCACCCTACCATTTGAACACCCACAGAGCAACAATATTGAATTACCCATCTGTGGGCTACAGATATGTTTTGGGGTACAGAACTTTTTATTGGTTAAATTATCATTTTGTGGTTTTTATCTTGTATGTCCTCATGCAGATTATGTGCTTTTATGTTTGCAGTGCTTCCCATGGTGCAAAGAACTGATTTCCAGGGCAATTTCCTCATTTATGGGCAACAGAGATTGGGATGTTGCCGCTAAGAAAAGAGGATCAATTTAGGTCTGATTGTGGTGCTGGACCATGTGTGCGATTAGCTCCACAGGAGGAAATTATTGAAATTTGTGTAAGTGACCCCACTGTTTCCAGGCTTGCTTGTTTTCTAGATACTCAGTCTGTTGGGAGAAGCATCAGCCAGTCTTTGCTAAGTACTTTGATCCCATGCTCTTGTTGCTTTCACTTGAGAATCATCATGTAGTCAGTCACATGGACTCTCATTCCATCCCCCTTACCTCTTTTAAAATTTTATTTATTTATTTTATTTTTAATTTGTGGGATAAGACAAGCATTTCCATAACATAGTACAATTTAAAAAAAAAAGATGATTGCATGTGAAACTGCAAATCTGTTATGTACAACTCACTATTCCCTTTAAATATATAATAAAGTTACTGTGTAATTTTTTTTCTTCCCTTCCCCCCACCCCCACCCTAGAGATGGCTACCATTAGACACAAATATGTATGTGCATATTACATATATATATGCAAAATCATTTTATACATCCTATTTATCAGTTCTATCTCTAGATGCAAATAGCATCTTCCTTTATATGTTCTTTGCAGTTAATTTGGTATTTATAATAGTCAAAATGACTTATTCGCTTGAAGTTGTTCTTAAAACAATATTGCTGTTGCTGTATACAATGTTCTCTCGGTTCTGTTCACTTCATTCCTTATCCCCTTTACCTCTAACCTCATTTCCCTACGATGGGGCAACGGTGGAGGGGGGGAGCTGAGACACAACGGCCCATCCCCATTTGGAAACATGTACCTATCAGGATTATATTGTTCTTATTATAAAAAGTTGTCTGTAAGAGAACTGGGCAGTTTGAATTTCATCACCTGGACACATTCAATGCACCTTTGCCTTAGATATTACAACAGACTCCTTCAAATTTTCTTTCACTGAATTTGCTTCATTACTAAGGGCAAGGCTTGAACAAAAATTTTCTTTTAAATTTCTCATTTATATAGCACTTTAAGCTTTATGAAGTCATTTCTTCACAACAACCTTGTAATGCGGATAAGTAGCATGAATATTATTATACTTATTTTACACACAAACTGAGGTCCAAAGAGATGCAGCATTGGAATCTAGGTCTCTTAACTCCAACTCCCCTTTTCTTTCCATTCCACCATGGTCTCATCTTTTTTTAAAATTTGACTTAATAGGTGAGCTTCCTGTATAGATGTCTCCTTAAAAAGTTCCTCTTTCTTCCATAATCATGGTCATTTGTGTTGCCATGATTCCATTCTAAAAGCATCCCACCTCTTTTGAGTTGACTTGTAATAGAATTTAAAACCATGGGATCATCCCCTATCTTTTCTCCATTTGGTTCAGTCATTTTTCAGTCATGTCCTATTCTCTATGACCCCATTTGGGGTATTCTTGGCAAAGATACTGAAGTGGTTTGCCATTTCTTTTTCCAGATTATTTTACAGATGAGGAAATTGAGGCAAACAGGGTTAAATGACTTGCCAAGTGTCACACAACTAATAAGTATCTGAGGCCAGATTTGAACTCAGAAAGATGAGTCTCCAGGCCAGGCACTATATATCCACTCTGCCATCTAGCTGCCCCATCTCTTTTTCCTAACTCTCTCAAATCCTTTCTCCCCAAATCTAGAGTATTTTTCAGACTATAACTCTGATCTCTTAGCCAGATATAGAGGCCGTTAGGTGGTACAATGGATAAAGCATAAGATTTAGTGTCAGGAAGACTCTAGTTTTAATCCAAGCCCGGGTACTTACTAGCTCTTTGAACTAGAACAAGTCACTTAACCTCTATCTGCCCCAGTTTTCTCACCTGTAAAATAAGGATGGTAATAACTACCTACCTCACAGGATCAAATGAGTCAAAATAGGCAAAGCATTTCCCAAATTTTAAAGTGCTAGCTTCAATTATCATAATAATAAATGTTACGTATCATAATCATTATATATACAACTCTCCTGAATTTGTTTGTGTCATGGACCCCTTTGGTAGTCTGATGAAGGCTTTGGACCTCTTCTCAGAATATAGTTTTTAAACGCACAAAATAGAATACTTGGGATTACCAAGGAAACTGATTATTTTGAAATGCAATGATCAATTTTTAAAAACCCATAGAGCACCAGTTAAAAAAACTTGCTCTAGACAAACAGATCTTTTCAGCTCTTTTTAAATGTATTGCCGTCCCTGGCCACGGAGCACATCATTTTTGAATTAAAAACCTTGGTTTAGAAGCCAATTTCCCTTCTCTCTAATACCAACTTCTAAGCAGTTTGCATAACCTCCTTTCTCCTCTACAAACATTGCAGTCAATCAGCAATGACAAAGCATCACATATGTTCCTAAGGTCTTCAACTTCTTGCCAAGAATTTCTTCATCCCTAGACAAGTGCTCTAGTTTTTTTTTTTTTTATATCACCTATCCTCTGATAAATCCCTGGAAGTGGTTCCTGGTCATCCAAGGTCATAGGTATCAGGAGGCTCTCTATCATATCACAGAATTCATGCAGCACATCATAGGTATATTCCAGGACACGCTGGAAGACAGTAAACTCCCCACTTGATAATTTCAAGTTGCCATTTGGGTTTCTTAATATTGCTTACTAGGGAGTCACCAACAACCTCAAATCTCCTTTTTACTGGTGCTGGAGGTCTTTTCTGCTGTTAGTAGCAGTTAATCATTTCATCATTCTTAAGAGTGGAGCATGGGAAGCACTTTTCTCCAAATAAGGTTCAGTTTCATCCTGTATGCCAGAGGTTTCCAAACTTTATGTAGTGATTCCTGCTCCCTCTTTCTACCAAAGGAAAAAAAAATTGTCACATATATCTACTTTTTTGGGGGGGAGGGGGGAAGGCAATCAGGGTTAAGTGATTTACCCAGCGTCACACAGTTAGTGTCTGAAGCTGGATTTGAATGCAGGTCCTCCTGACTTCAAGGACAGTGCTCTACCCAATATAGCACCTAGTTGCTCCTATATCCGCTTTTTAGAAAATTATCTATGCAAATAATTCAGTAAGCTTGTACTTTATTCAAATAAATTTAAGGATTAGGATTAAACCTATGATTTCATTGATCTAGGAAACTGGATCACTGCAAGTTGACTCCCCTATATTCTCTTTGAGAGTTGCATAGGGTATTGAGAAGTTAAATGACTTAGCCAGTGTGTGTCAACAATAGTGATCACTGAACCCATGTCTTCCTGACTACAAAACCAGCTTTCTATCTATCATGCTACTATGCTACCATTCAAATAAAATTTAAAATTTATTATAATTTTATAACACAGAAACAAAGCTTAAATACCATTAAAAGAAAGTAACATACGTAGATATTTAGTAGCAAAATCCCTCATAACTTTTGTAATTTACAATTCATGATAATGGTAATATAATCGGTTGACTTTCTTTTCAGAACAAAGATTCTCAAATTTAATTGTTGAAAAATTCTTGTGTTTTTCCATTTTTAACTTTTTTTTAAAAGTTTAAAGGTTCTTTTGGAAACCAGTTTATTATATTGTTCTTACCAAAATAAATGACATTGAGAAATGTAATAGATATTATGGCACTAACTTCCACAAAGAAATTGCTTAATTTCAGGATAATTCAATGCAACAATTAGCATGAGGCCAGCATTCATGTGCGTCATGAGTCTACGCTAAATGACAGTGGTGACAACTAGTCCTACATCTGGAGGGGGTCTTGTATCTTGAGACTTAAAAGGATCTATGTCCTATATGGAATTTGGATTTGACCATATAAAATAAGTACTATTTTCACCATCAATTAGAGTGGATTTTGGACGAGCATTTACTGAGGTTGGTTGGGACTTTTTCTTTACTGGAAAAAAAGTGCATGGATTTATGTGGGAGTTGTAGTCATAAATACCCAACAATGTGAACCATTGCTTCATCACCCCTCTCTACCCTCTAAATCCCCAGGGGCCTCATTTGTTTGGAAATTCAAGGAAGAGCCTCAGACTTTTTCACATAACTCCAGTAATTAGTCCTTTCCCTTCCTTCCTGGGTCTCATTCTCCCACCCTGCAACCCCTGGGCACAACCTTGAATACCATTCTCACCCTTCCAATTCCTTTTCCTCTGGCTTCTCCTTGTGAAGCCTATCTCCCATTCCTGAAGTAACACAACTTATTTATGAGTTATAGACGTCAGCAGTGAAAGCAGCAGAGAATTCAACATTAGCAAGAGACCTAAGTTTGCTTGAATCCATAGCAGCGTTAGAACAACTTTTTACCAGAAAGATAAACTGTGGCAAAAGGCAAATATTTATCAGTAATACTGGATAGTTTCACCACAAACAAGCAGCTTAAATATGTAAAGGAACATGTTTGAAGGGAGAGAAAGCCTTCCTTGTTCATGCTTTACAGAGTAAAAATGTGAGAAGGAAATACTCTTCAGGAAAGAGACCAAATGTCTAGGGAAGCCTTATCCTCACTTCCCAAGGGAGACCAAAAGTTTGACCAGGTTCAACTGAGTAAGCTGATAGGACTCACTTGCCAAAGCAGGGAAAAGGCAGTCATTGAGGGTTTTTTTAATTACTGATTTCTTTTGTTTCTGCATCACTTTCATTTCCGAATATATCCACACCTCCCACTCCTACTCAGAGAATCATTCCTTATAGCAAAGAATGAAAAAGAAAAGGGTGTGTAGTAGGTGGGGAAAGCAGTTTGGCAAAATAAATCATCAACCTAGTCTGACAAGATATTCAGTTTTCCACTCCTGTAGTATCCCATCTCTGCAAAGAATTAGAGGTATTTTCTCCTGTCGTCTTCAAGGTCAAGCTTAGTCACTATAATTATAAAGCATTCAGTTTCAGGACTGTTTGTTGATCTTTCCATCTACACTGTTTTAGTCATCGTGTATCTTGTTTTCTTGGGTCTATTTACTTCACTTTGCACCATATAAGTCTTCAGGTACTTCTCTGTATTCCTTCCATTCATTGCTTCTTGTGGCCCAGTGACACACAATTATATTTGTATACATGATTGCATTAACTATTCTCCAATCAATGAGCATCTGCTTTGTGTCCAATTCTTTGCTATTATAGCTTTACTATGAATATTTTTATACACCTGGAATTTTTCTTTTTATCTTTGACTTCCTTGGAGAACAGGCTTTTCACTGAGATCTCTGGATCAAAGGGAGATGATAGTTAAATGAAAAAATGAAAAAACCAGCTGTAATGTAAAGCTCAGAGTGAAGGGTGGCACAGAGTTACTAAGACATGGAATGGATAGCTGGTCATATAATTGCAAAGTGAAGTTATCCTTAGGAAGGTGCCCCAGAGTAGGTTTGGCATTGTGATAGAGAAAACCAAGGCCAAACTCTTCACTAAAGTAGTCAAGTCAAATTAGTGGTAGGAGAAGCAGGTTGAAATACAATCAATTAATCAAATCAGGATCAGGGAAAACCAAAAAAATGGTGAGATGAGTCCAGATGAGATTGGGAATAAGACCTGTTATCTCAGTTGGGAAAGAAAGATGTACCCATACAAGGGATGTTTGGACAACCTTCAAGGCCTTTTGTGCAGTTCCATACCTGGAGTTTTTTTGTTCTGGGACTTAAATGAACTTCTTTTTGCCTCCCTCCCTTTCCTCTTTTTTGTATCCTTAGCACAGAGCCTCCCACATAGTAGATTGATCATTTGATTGAACCTGTCTCCTATAATGGATTTAAATTCAAGTCAGGTTCAGGAGCTCCCTATAGGGCTTTCAGGTGAAATATTCTTCCAACAGGGTCTTCTTGATCTATTGGAACATCTTCAAAGATGTGTAAGCCTTTGGCTCTAACATGAACATCCTGATAGGAGAGATAGGGATAGATAGATATGGGAGACAGCGTGGGTCTAGCAGAAAGAGACCTACTAACGTCAGGAGAGATCTGGATTTGGATGCCACACTGATGATATTTGCTGTGTGACCATAGACAAGGCACTTGAACTTTTTGATTCTTGGTTTCCTCATGGATAAAATTAGGGTATTTTATTATACCACCTACTTGTGACAATGCAAGGAGATAATCTATGTTTAGCACTTCACAGATCTTAAGAGGCTGGATAATCTTAGCTGCCATTGTGAATCATAGAATCTCAAAGTAGAAAGGACCTCAGAAGTCATCTAGACCTACCCAGAAACAAACAAGAAGCCCTTCTATGGTACACCCAACAAGAGGTTATCTAGCCTTTGCCAAAGTTGCTTTGGAATAACTCTAATAAATAGGACTTTTTCCCCAACATCAAGGTAAAATCCAATTTTATACCTTTTCTCTTTTGTTCCTATTGCTTTTTGGAATCAAGTAAAACACATCTAATCTCTATTACTCATAACAGCCCTTTGAATATTTGAACACTGTTACCATGTCCCCCTGCTCATCTCCTGATGAAACATCCCTAGTTTCTTCAGCTGATCCTTGTATGCCATGAACTCTCCTCCTCTGGGACTTTCCCCATCCTCACTGCCCTCGTCTGGATGCTCTACAATCATCAATGTTCTTCCTCCACAGAGCAGAACCCAGAACTGAAAATGTTACTCCAGTTACTCCAGAAAGGGTCTGACCTAAGCTCTCCAAGAGTGAAAACTGTCTTATTTTATTTCTTTTTATCCCTAGCATTTAGCACGGTGCCTGGCATATAGCAAATGCTTAACAGATGCTGTATCTTTTATCTATCTATCCACCCATCTATCTTTCTATCTATCTACAGCAGGGCTCTCACTTCATTATTCCAAGATATTCTGTCTTTTTGCTCCCCTTGTAACAAATATGTATAACCAAGCAAAACAAATTCCCTCACTGGCCATGTTCAAAAAATATATATGTTTTATTCTGTGCCCTGAATCCATCACCTCTCAAATCAATCAATCAACTTTATTAAACACCTGCTATGTGCTAGACACTGCTCTTATGGCTTTCAAAATCTGCTCATCTTTATAGGGCTGTTGTTATTGTATAAATTGTTCACCTGCTTCAACTCCTTTCATTTGCAAAAGTCCTCAAATTTGCTCATTTTTGACATCTTTATGTTAATAGAGTCTAAGATCGCATTAGATTTCTTGGCTGTCATATTACTCTGATGACTCATACTGAACTTGGAGTTCAGTGAATCTGCCAGATTTTTCTCAGACTAATTGCTGTCTAACCTAGGTTCCCAGTTTTGCACTTATAAGGATGATTATTTGAATTTGACTGTGAGACTTTTTATTCAACCCTATTAAATTTCAACAATAGATGCCACTCTATTTTTTGACTTGTCAAGAGATTTGTGAATCCTGACTCTGTCCTGCCCTGTTAGAGATGCCTCCAGGATGTCTGTACTTTTATCCAAGTCACTGATGGGGCCCTCTGCTGGTGACCTTCTTCCAAACTGAGATTGAAACATTGATGATATATACTTTGGACCCAACCATTCAACCAGCTCTGAGTCTTCCTCAGCTACATTACTGGCTAGTCCATACCTCTCCATCTTATCGATAGAGAAAAGTATGAGAAACTTTGTCAACAACCTTGCTAAAACCTAGATATACCTACACCTATAGAATTATCTTCATGCCCCAGTCTAGTAACTGTCAGAAATCTATTCTGGCTTTCCATGAGCTGTTCTTATGGAGGTCACATTGGGTCTTTGGGATCACATCTTCCTTTTCTAGTAGTTCATTAATCATTCTTTTATTAACACAACCTAGAATGTTGCCAGGACTAAGATCAAGTTCTCTGAACTCCAGTTTTCAGACAATAGATTTCCTCTTTTGGACACCAGATCATTTGATCTTCTTTCATCCTGAAGTAGTTCTCCAATTCTCCACAATCTTTCAAAGATCTCTGATTGTAGCTTGGCAATTATTTTTGCCAGTTCTTTCAATATTGGAGAATTCATCTGGATCAGATCACTTGATTTCAGAACGGACAGCTAGGCATTCTCCTGCTCTCTCCTTACTCTTTCTTCCCTTCAGTTCACTCTCTGATTTGTCTCCTAGTTGCCTTGCCCCCCCACCACTCCCACTCCCAGGACAGCTCCACTCAGAGGCCTACTAGATGATTGATGGGGCCCAGCCCTACCCAATGTACCATCAGAAGTTTCAGATAAGCTGCTCATTTCCTTCCAGTTCATTTTCTGATCTGCCCCACTTACACAATGGCTGTCTTCCCTCCACACAGGTAGTCTCCCTTCCATTCCCCATCTCTTTCCACCTCCATTTTACATGTTATCTTCCCCATTAGAATATAAACTCTCTGAGAGTAAAAGCTGTCTTGTTTTATTTTTTTTTTTTTATCCCTAGCATTTAGCACAGTTCCTGGCACATAGTAAATGCTTAACAGATGCTCTTTTATCTGTCTATCCATCTAGTCATCTATCTATCCATCTATCTATCTATCTATCTATCTATCTATCCATTCACCTATCTATCTATCTTTCTATCTATCTCAGTTCCTGATTAATCATTTTGTTTCGGTCTTTCTAGTCCAAAGATTATTCCCCTTTGGCGGGAAAAAAAAATGCAAAACTAATGCAACTCTATACAAATTAAGTAAAATATAAATTAAACAGATTTGCCTTTTCTCCTTCACTGACTATCATTGCTTGATATATCCCAAACACAGTTCTATCCCCTTCTTTGCAGATCTTCTTCTCCCCAATATAACCAAAGCAAACTCGTTTTATCATCCTCAGCCACCCTTGCTACCTTCAATGACATTATTCTTATATAATTGTATCATGTTTTTTATTCACCTTCTGTCACCTGCCCTTGCTTCCCATCTTATATACACCTTTTAAAAAGCCAAGTGGATTGGTGAGTTTCCTGTGCATCCACATCAGTTTATTTTCTTCCCTTTTCTCCTCCTTTTCAATCAGTTCCTACTATGTGCTAGGCTACAAAGACAAAAGTAAAATATTTCCTCCCCTTAAGGCATTTACATTCTATCAGGGAAGATAACACAAAGATAGCTGAGTTTCACGAGGTCAAAGAAAGTCTGGTCCTTTGGAACATGTTTATTAATGTAGGGCACTAATAGCTGGGGTTTGGGGAATTGGGAAAGACTATATCAGTGCTGGAGCACAGACTTTAAAGAAAGGAAGGATTCTAAGAAAGGTTGGGATGATGCATTCCAGGTGTAGGGCACATCTGATACAAAGGCACAGAGATAAGAGATGAATATCACTCCCATGTGTGAAAAATAGCAAGACTAGTTTCACTGGTGTGCAGAAGGAGGAGTAAGATGTAAAAAAATTGGAAAGGCAGGTTGGGGCTGAGATATAAAGAATTTTTAAAAGCAGGAGAAGTTATATTTGATTCTAGAAGCAATTGAATTTATTGAGTAGGATAGTAACATGGTCAGTTCTCAAGTTTAGAAAAAATCATTTTTGCAGCTCTTCAAAGAATAGATTAGAATGGGGAAAGACTTCAGACAGCAAAACTGAGGCTATTATAACAGACTAGGCAAGAGGTGATGAGATGCCAAACCTGGGTTTTGGGTGGGCAAGGAAGGACTGATTTGAGAGATGCTATGGAGGAAGAAATGCCATGATTTGGCAACAACCTACTGGAGCAGCCAGGTGGAAAAGAGTGAGGAGCCAAGGGGTCTCTGAGACCACCTCCATGAAAATCGGAGTTGTTTTTTCTCTTGTCCAGAGTTTCATTTTTCAGAGAGTATGGGGCTGACTTTCCTTGTACAATTTTAGGTCATGGGATCCTACCTCCTTTCTCTGAAGCCTCTGAAATCTGATCTCCCCAAATCTGAAGTGTCTGTCAACTATGCCTGACTTTGATTTCCTTCTCTATTGTAAATTCTAAGATATAACTTCTCAAAGTTCCTATTATTTCTACCCAGCAAGGTACTCCCCCCTTGTTGGAGAGAGGCCCAGAAATAGAAATTCCCCTCAATGGTTATTCATCAATCGGAGGATATAACTATTTATTATTGACAGAGGCAAGGGTGTCCATAAAAATTCTTTTGACAAGGTTGACTGCTTGTCAAGGTAACCTTCTTGTTAACATGGCTAACAAGGTTTTTGTTATGACATTGATGGTATCTCCTTAATGAGGTGTGAACTTGCTCTAGCTAAGCATTCTTTGGCTGATTGATACCAAGTTAAGAAAAGCTTACAGAGTTGCATCTAGTCACATCCCTGAGCTATGCCCTTGGCTTTGACCTTTAAAAGGAATACTGGAAGGCAGAGCTGGAAGACTTGGAGAAAACTAAGGTTATTGCTGTCAGAGAAAGGTCTTTTGGACGATTTTTTCTGGGGTGGGGTGCTGGAAAGCAAGGCAATTGGGGCTAAGTGACTTGCCCAAGGTCACACAATAATTGTCAAGTGTTTGAGACCAAATTTGAATTCAGGTCCTTCTGACTCCAGGGACAGTGCTTGGACACTCTTCTGGACACACAGAGATTCGAATTTACCAGAGGAAACCATCCACAATGCAGAAAGTCTATGATCTCACTAGAGAATCATGTGGCACCATGGAGGACAACATAGTCCCAGACATGGTAACCCCATGAGGTTGGGATAGGGCAGTGAAAAGCCCCTGCTCCAAGTCAAAAGCAGGAGAAATGTGAGATAACATTATTGCAGAACCTTGGAGAAGTTCTTGGACCAAGCAGAAGCTAGAACTCAGTAGAAGCAAGGTACAACGCCACAAAGTAGAGGAGCGAACAGGACTATATCTTCTTGCCCCCTCACTCCCTCGGTAATACTGTAAACAGTAACACTGTCAACTATGTGAACTGTACATAGGATGGGGTGGTGGGGGTGGGAGAAAAGAGGTGAAAAAGAGTCTCTGCTGCTATCTTTCCACTTTTATATCTCAACTGTATCTCTCTTGTTGAATATGCAGTGGTAGTTTCCTCAGTCTCCTTTCTTTTTCCACATAAAGCCCTCTCCCCCTTTTTTATTAGATCTATAAGACTCCAGAAAAATACATTCTTACAACCCCAGAGAGGAGCTTGTCATTACTATATTTTCAGCCCTGGTCCTCAGACATCATCTTCTTCATAAGCTGCTTACTACACAAATCTGCCTTTCTCTTCTTGAAGCCTTACCTTCAATCACCTGTCCTCCTAGAATCTTCTGTTTCCTCCCCAAGACTCCATAATCTTTAAACGATGCTTTCGAGATTCTTTTTGACAGTATCATTTGTGCCCACATGCATCATCAGAAGCTTTTCCATAATTATATCTGATGGGCACCTTTTGTGTAGTAGACAGTTACCTAATGGATATAATATTACATATGGGGACTGGAAAATATATTCGTTTGTAAAGAACCTGGAGTTCAGCTTCTTTTGGTGAATGACAGGAAATGAAACTGTGAGGACACCAACATTTTGTTGCCAAGATAGAGGTATTATAAGGAAGGAAGAAAATAACTGACCAAGAAACTGTGAAAAATAATATTAAATGAAATAGGAAAGCTGAAAGAGCTGTTTACAAATTTGATTTTTAGATAAGGGAACCTAAAAGAAATATAATAGTGGTTCAAAAGGTCCTGGGTTGTTGCTGTGGGTATGTTCTGGGTTGAAAGTGTCATGTGAATATGAAGAGTATGTCCTTCTAAGACCTAACTAGTAATTGAAGAAAAAAAAAGTCCTCCATCTTCCCAGTTAAATGAAGAAAAGTGACTTCAACTGTATCCTTTCAGTCTCTGGGACACCAAAAACACACTTCGTGGGGTCAGTAAATCATTTATTTGTTTTTCAGACTGCCAATACTCCTTCCAATTTTCCAAATATTCAATTTGTCATTACATCTATAAAGTACTCTGACTCCACTAGTCTATATAAAACAAAAACAAATCCTTCATTAAAGCAAGAAGTGATATGTTAGAGAGCATTAAAATCCTGAAAAGGCCCAGAACTGGTTTGGGTACAAGTGATATAAATCACATTTTTAAATTTTTATTAAAATTCTTCCCTGAACACTTTTCCTGTCCCTTCTGTGCAGAGATGAGAGTTCATGGGTGTGATCACTACACATAACATCAGATTTTCCTGATATGTTGATTAATTTTCCTGAATTTTTTTTATTATTTCTTATAAGGAATGGCACTCTGGGAGAAGATGGGAGAAGGATCCAATGAATAATGTAGGTGATATAAAAAAGATATCAATAAAATATATTTTTAAAAAGTCTTCCCTACCCATAGATTCATTTGTGAGCTGTACTAACGTATCTTTATTGTAAACACAAAAAAACCCCTACGGGTCTAAAGAGTCTGGAAAGGCTAAGATACTGACCTCCCTACTTTGTTTAAATCCAACTAAAATCCCACCTTAGTCTTTCCCAACTCCTCTTCATTCTAATGCCTTTCCTCTTTGAATTATTTCCTGTTTATCCTGAATGTAGCTTGCTTTGTATATATTTGCTTCCACATGTTGTTCCCCCTATCAGATTGTAAGTCCCTAAGGGCAAGGGCTATCTTTTTCCTCTTTTCTAATCTCCAGAATTTAGCACTGTGTCTGGCACTTAGCTCAATACATGCTGATGGACTAATTGAGACTAATTGATCGATAATGGTCAGTAATGTTATGCTGTTTTTCTCAAATAAGCCATTATTTGAATGTAACCTGAATGGAAATGCTTTCAGACTGAAAGATGAAAGAGTTGTAAACTTTTTAATCTATTCTCTCCCCCTATCTACTCCATTAGAGTTATTCCTATAGTTTGGGAGCTGGAATTAAGTATGGATCAATTAGTTTTTTGAGTTTGGGTTTGTTTGGTTGGGTTTGTTTTCTGTTTCATTGATTGAAATCTCTAAAAATATTTCTAGTTGAAATGGGTCACCTGGAATAGAATGACCAGAGTTTGCAGACCTTCATTTAGTCATTGCTTAGAAAGCAGATTTTTTCCCCTTCTTCTGCTGGCTAAGTGTTAATTTGTGGTATTTGTCCCAGTTGCAGGGGATTTAGAAAGAAGGCTCTGTCAGTCTTATTGGATACAAGACTGGTCTTTAAGCTTTAGGAAAGCTCCATAGCTTGGGTGTGTAATCCCCACATATCTCCGGGGTGGTTCTCACTTCATTCCTCTCTATTGCTAATATCTAATGATAATATAAGGGTGCTTGGTGTATAGATTACTGTCCTCTGTAGTCATTTATTGTCGGAGAAAATCCTTCTCATGTAACCAAATGTGAAACTCTCCTCCTTGGAGGAAATCTCGAACCCCCAACTTCACATCACCAAATGAACACATAGTAGGGCCTCATAGACTTTTACTAAAATAATGTCACCTTTTACTTTGTTTGAATTAAGCCATAATTTCTGATGGAAAAAGACATTTCCTGGAACAGTAATTAATGTCTTGCTGGAGTTGCTAAGGGCCTGAAGGAAAGCCAAAGGCACTTAACCCAGTCAGTCATTAACTGCCAGGAAATATTGGACCCAGAGGGTAGTAATGGTTATTATAAACTCTGGAAGTGAAGTGGTGAGGGGAGAAAGAAAGAATATCTAATGTAATTAATTTGTATGCAATGCAAAGTTTAAAAATAGAAGCTTCTGTTGCCATGGTCACCCAGCACTCTGACTAAAGTCTTTTAGGCCCACTATAATAACTGCCCATGTCCAGCACTCACGGACGACAGAATGAGCTGACCTGGCTTTCAAGAGAGGCAGAGCATAGGACGTATAGCCAATAACCGCACAACCCAAATACCTCCATCCCTGTAACGCATTTATGTTGTTTATTACCTCACAAGGAAAATCTGAGCTTTCAACTGTCACTACCATTTCTTTGAGAAATGTTTCTAAGGACCCTCACCAGCCCCTCCAGGCTGAGGCTTCTGTACATGTAGATCCTAGAGTGAGAGCTAGAAGGGACCTCAGACCATCTAGTTCAAGTATCTCATTTTACAGTTGAGGAAACCATTTGGGAGGTTAAGTGACTTGCTCAGTGTCATACCAGGTAGTAAAGAATCTGAGGTAGGATATGAACCCAGGTCCTTTGGCTCCTGAGACACTTCTCTTTCCATTGTAATGGATGCATGATGTAGATATCAAGCGAAACTACAAAAGAACAACAAGGCTCAGAGGTGGTACTACTTGAGGTCTCCTGCTTTACCCACCTGGATGCTGACAACGGAGTAGCACTTACATAAGCAGAAGTAAAGGAGTACAGGCAGTGTGAGTACAGTGGGGGAAGGTCCTGGCTCTGGTGCTGGAGGACCTGCGTCCAAATACCATCTCTGATGCTTTTATCTTATGTCACCATGGGCAAGCCACTGAGTTCCCCTAGGGTTCAAATTCCTCATATCTAAAATAATGGAGTTGACTAGATTAAAAACAGTAGCAATAGCTAACATCTATATAGCACTTTAAGGTTTCCAGACATATGTGCACATATATACATATATATATACATATATACACACACATATAAAAATGCATGTGTGTGTGCATGAGTATGTATGCATATGTGTATATATATACATATACACACACACATATATATGCATATATATTTGATCTGCACAACAACTTTGTGAAGTAAGTGCTATTATCCTTATCTTACACATGGGAAAGCTAAGACTGATAGAAATTAAGGAACCCTCCTAGGGTCACACAGCTACTGTCTAAGGAGATATTCAAACTGATGTCTTCTTGAATCTAAGGCTAATGCTCTAGCTGCAAAATATGGGGTTGCAAAGACTGAAAAACAAGAAGTTGCAAAATAATGTTTGTGCTCTTGTCTACTCTAGGTCTAGGATCAATTAATCAATCAATAAGTATTTAATAAATACTACGTACAAGCACTCAGGCCTTGGAGATACACGAATGAAATGGTTCTTATCATGGAGGTTACAATCTTGTCAGAGAACACATGTCCATTCAGGTATGCCCAAAGTTATTTTTGCTTGTTGTCACATTATGTCCAACTCTTCATGACTCCATTTTGGGTTTTCTTTGCAAAGATACTGGAGTGGTTTGCCATTTCCTTCTCCAGTTCATTTTACAGATGAGGAAACTGAGGCAAACAGAGGGTAAATGACTTGCCTGGGGCCACACAGCTAATAAGTCTGAGGCCAGATTTGAACTCAGGTCTTCCTGACTCTAAGCCTGGTGCTCTATCCACTGTGCCACCTAACTTCCCTATATAGGAAATAGTTAGAAGATAATCTGGGTGGGATGCATGAGAAGCAGAGGAGATCAAGAATGTCACTTGAGCTGAGCCCTGAAAGATACTAAAGAGGGAGGTGAGAAAAAAGTGCATTCTATCATGGCAGATAGCCAAAGCAAAGATTGTTAGTTCGACTAGGCTGTGCTTTTCATGAAGGGAAATGAAAAGGCGGCTTTAGAGGGGCTAGATTCTGAAGGGTTTCAAACAGAAGAGGTTATATTTGATCCTAGAGGAAATCACAAGCCATTGAAGTAGTTTATGTAAGGGATTGACAGGGTCAGACCTGGGCTTTAGGAATTCACTTTGGCAGTTCTATAGAGCTTGGATTGGAGATGGGGGAATCATGAGGGAGAAAGGGAAATAATCAAAGTTACATGATAACTTTATTACATATTTGAAAAGGATAGTAATTTTTACATAATAGATTTGCAGTTTCATGTGCAATCATCTCTTTTTTTCTATTCTACTATGTTATGGCAATACTTATTTTATTTCTTAAGTTCAGAATAAAATAAAATTTTAAAAATTTTTTGAAAATGCTATTTAATTAAAAAATAAAAATTTCCAAAAAGAGGTGATGAAGGATGGTGGTACCTGTGTGAATAGAGAAAGGGGGACATATAGGAGAGGTATTGTGAAGGCAGAGACAAGATCTGGCTACTTGAAGTGAGTAAGAGAGATGAGTCCAGGATAAGGGAAACTGGGTGAGTGGAAAGATGCTGGTACCCTCAACAGAAAAAGAGGAATCAGAAGAGGGGTAGATTTTATGTTGAAAAAGATAATGAGTTCAATTTTGGATATGCTGAGTTTGAGATGCCAATGGGATGTCTAGTTTGTAATGTCTAATAGGGAGTTGGTGATGTGGGACTGGAGCTCAGAAGGAAGACTGAGGCCAGATATATAAATCTGGTGGTCTTCACAGAGGGATGATCATTGAATCCATGGGATCCAATGGCATCACCAAGTGAGAGAGAAAACAAAAGAGGGCTCAGGATAGAGCCTTGGATTATATCCAATATGAATGAAAAGGAATAGGGGCTGGGATTTCATGGGCATTGGAAACTCCCAGCTGAGGAAACTCTACCAATGTATACTGGCTCCTAGACTAGCTCTCTCCTCACTGCTCAGTGCTTCCTCTCTTAAAAATCTTTGTTTTCTAGTCAGTTCAGATTTGTTGATAACTCTAAAATGAGATAAAAGCATGAAAGATTTAGAGCTGGAAAGGACGTTGGAGGTCATCTCGTCAGTCAGTCATTAAGCATTTATTAAATGAAAATGTTTTGCATGACTGCACATGTATAACCTTTATCAAGTTGCTTGCCTTCTCAATGAGAGGAGAGGGGAGGGAGGATGGGAGAGAACTGGAAACTCGAAATTGTAAAAAATGAAGATTAAAAATTGTTTTTACATGTAATTGGGAAAAAAAACTTAAAAAACATTTTTAAGCACTTACTAGGGGCAACTAAGTGGTACAGTGGATAGAGTACCAGGCCTGGAGTGAGAAAGACTTGAGTTCAAATCTGGCTTCAGACGCTTACTAAGCTGTATGACTCTGGGCAAGTCGCTTAACCCTGTTTGCCTCAGTTTCCTCATCTGTAGAATGAGTTGGAGAAGGAAATGGTAAACCACTCCATTATCTTTACCAAGAAAACCCCAAATGGGGTCAGACACAACTGAACAACAAAAATGTGCCATATAGTGCTCTAAGTGCTGGAAAAACCAAGAAAGAAATAACCAAACAAACAAAAAACCAGTCCCTGCTCTAGAGGTGCTCACCATCAAATAAGGGAAACAACATGAAAACAACTCTGTACAAACAAAACGCAGACAGTGTACATTGGAGATAAGCAATGGAGGGAAAGCAGTGGCTTTGAGGGGAATCAGGAAAGATGAGAGATTAGCTGAAATTAAACATAGAGATGAGCAGGGAGAGAACGATAAGCATGAGACAGCCAGAAAAAAATGTAGAGTCAAGTCAAATCTTTTCAATTACATCTGTGGAGACTGAAGGACACAGAAGTTAAATGACTTGCTCAAGGTCACATAGCTAGGAAGTAAGAGGGTTGGGATTAAAACCTGGCATCTCTGACTCTAGATCTAGCAGTCTCTCCATGGAAATATCCTGCCTTTTTTTATTTATATGTGTTTATAGTATAAATAAAGTCTTGAAAAATACAAAATTTTAATTTTAATAAACTGAACAATTATTTGCCAAATAGATTTACATTCTGGTTTTAGAAATATTTAAGTGTTTATTTCTGATTTGTCTTTATTTAACAGAGAATCAATCCTAATAGCTTAACTTTAAATTTCTCTAACTCTTCTTCCTTGCCTGTCTTCTCTTTCAAGAATGGATGGATCATGGAATTTAGAATTAGAAGGAACCTTGGAAATCATTCCAGTTTAAGCTTCTCATTAAGGATGAGGAGTCTTTAGAAAGGAAAAAGAAAAGTAATAATATGCTGAAAAATAACGAAAGTTACCATGTAAAATATTTAGAGTGAATTTTTAGGATTTTTCCATGCCAATAAAGTTCCAGGAACACAGCAGGTGCTTAATAAGTTCTTGTTGATTTTATGTATTCATTTTTATCATCAATGTTCTCTGTCTTCATAGTTTTCTTTGTTCTTTTACTTGAGGTCTTCCCACAATTTGTTTAATTATAGGCAGCCTCAGGTTTTATGTAAGTTGGGGGGAACTTTTATGTAAGTTCTTTTTATATAGTTATATAGTTTCTTTTATATGTGTCCTTTATTAGGACCAATATACATCTAGAGCTCACAGTGTGTCTGAGTTTGGGCTAGTGGTGGAAATTGTCCTGCTCTTTTGATTCCTCCCCCCTTGCCCCACTTTTCAGCAGGTACATGCTCCTTTGGAATAGCATTCCTGTCTTCCCAATTCCTTGTATCTTTCCTTCTGTATTTCCCCCTCAAGTGCAAAAGAGCAGGTGAAGGGAATATGACCAAATTTGGGGGTAAAAACCAACCTAGTTCCTTTTCTCCCCCATTTTTAAGTCCAGAGTTCTTCCAAATTTAAATATAACAAAAATGATGTAATACCCAATTGCTGCCACAAAGTCAGATAGCTAACTCTACTAACTAGTCACTTACCTGCCTGCTCACAGACAATAACAATTCTTCTCTCTCTCTCCCTCCCTCTCTCTCGCTCTCTCTCTCTCTCTCTCTCCTCTCTCTCTCTCTCTCTCACACACACACACACACACACACACACACACACACACACATATTCTGAACTAGTAAATTTGTTGTTTAAATGTGTCCAATTCTGAATATATTTATTTGGTTTTTTGTTGTTTGTTGGTTTTTTTTTTATTTTGCAAAGATACCGGAGTGGTTTGCCATTACCTTCTCCAGCTCATTTTACCAATGAAGAAACTGAGGTAACGGGTTAAGTGACTTGCCCAGGATCACACAGCTAGTAAGTGTCTGAGACCAGCTTTGAACTCAGGTCTTTCTGACTCCAGGCCCAGTGTGCTATCCATTGCGCTACCTAGCTGCTCAGACCGGTAAGTTATTTAGTCCTACACTATCAAGTTCAGAACAGAATACTAGGTTTTCCTTTCCAAGGAAAAGGAGGAAAGAGAAGTAGTTTGTATATGCATCAACATACTCATCTCATTTAGAGACAGTTGTCCCCATTTCTTCACTAGTCTTTAATCTTTCCTTGCCTGTTTCCCTGCTATCTACAAACATTCTCATCCTGTCTCCTCCACTCTCCAAAGACCCTCATCTGACCTGTCAATCCCTACTAGCTATTGTCCTAGTATTTTACTTCTTTGTTCTCCCTTTTTTCTTAACTCTCTATGACCTGGCTTTGGACCTCCTCATTCAACTGAAATGGCTCTCTACAAACTGACAAATGATTTCTTATGTATATTGCAAAATGTAATGGTTTCAAGTCTCTAGCCTCCTCAGTAGACCATCCTCCTCTCAGACGTCAAAAAGTGCAGGTTTAACCACGTCAGTCCCTACTCCCATGCCCATCCCCAACCTTTCTCCCATATGGTAAACTCTGGTGGCTTTTTACCTTCAAGATCAAATACAAAATCCTCTGCTTGGTTTTTAAAGCCCTTCATAACCTAGCCCATCCTACCTTTCCAGTTTTCCTTCATCTTCTGTATTCTACAATCAGGTGACACTGGGCTCCTTGGACACACAACACTCCATCTGTCCACTCAGGGCATTTTCACTGACTGTCCCCCATTCCTAGAAGGCTCTGCCTCCTCATTTCCACCACTGGCTTCCCTGACTTCCTTCAGATCCCAACTAAAATCTCACCTTTTATAGGAAGCCTTTTCCAGTCCTCAATGTCAAAGCCTTCCTCTCAATTTATCTCCCATTCTCCTGTCTATATTTCGTTTGTACATAGTTGCTTGCATGCTGTCTCTCCAATCAGCTCCTTGAAAGCAGGACATTAGACAGTCTTTTTGCGTTTCTTTGTATTCTGAGTACTTCTCAGAGTGCCTGCCACCTAATCCTGTAAAAATGCTAGCTCACTCAATTCAGAGTCAATATACATTTATTAAGGTCCTACTATGTACAAAGCATTGTAGATTTGAAAAAAAAATGACAGCTCCTGCCCTCAAGTAGCTCACAATCTAATGGGGAAGACTATAAATAGAAAAAACTGAAAGGGGCATCGGGAACAATACAAATCTGGGGCATGATGAAATCCCGCAGCCAGGGAGGGAGATGATGTGAGGAGGTATGTTTCAGAGTCAATTTCATCTTGCAGAATGATAAAGTTTCTGGAGATCATAAAGTCCAGGAAAGCATCCAGGTGGTAAATGACAAGGTGAGGTGAATTCTCAGACAGTCCTCCTTGTGGATTGACTTGTTAATCTGCTCCTTCTTTGGCAACTCTGACCTACCTATCAGTGGAAGCACACATTAGAGCGAGTATACCAGTCGAGGAGGTAAATATATAGTGTTATAGTGTAGGGATCAACACCAGAGACATGCCACATATCTCTTACATAAGCAAAGATTTCCTAACACTTAAGCCGTCCAAAAACTAAATGAGCTACCTTGAGAGATAATGAGTTACTTATCAATGGCTGGCATTGTTTAGAGAGAAGATGGATGCATACTTCCTGGGAATGCTGTAGCTTTTTCTTCAGGTTAAGTGGTTAAGTTAGGTCATCTTCGAAGTCCTTTCCAAATCCAGGATTGTATAATTCCACTTTCTATTTCTAACACCATCAGAAGTCCTTTTAGTTTTGTGGGTATCATGTAATTTATACGCTTTGTTTTCTCTAAGCACCATTAACATTTTATTCAGATATGCCATTGTAACCTGGAAGTTTATCTGGGTTTTCAAAGGTCAGGTCAGTGAAGTCCAAGTGCTGGGAGCTTTGTGATCACAGATTTAGAGGTGGAAACATCCTTAGAGGTCATGTAAGCCAAGACTTGAATCAGTGACCCAGGGATGATGGACTGTGTTTATGACCTGAAGACTAGCCCAGGTACATTTTGAAGAGGTTCATCACTATAAGGTTGGCCACCAAGTAATGGTTTGTTTTTCTGCCACAGCAGCAATTCACATACACGCAAAAAGACATCACATAATAAGGCTCAGACTGATTGTGATCTGTGTTGATGAAGATGGTATCCAAACCTAGGAAACTGCAGATTACCAGACAGTGAGGAGACAACCAAGGCATATGCTAGCCAGAATGATACAAAAAGGATCCATCCTCTTGTTGCTGGAATATAGGTATATGAAGAGTAGGAATATATGGACCCACCACCACCACCATTATGACCTAACTTCACTTGCATGCCAAAGTACAATGATTTGGGGAATGAGGTTCACTTTAAAATCCTTCAGGGTCCCACCAGCCTTGGCATTCCATCTCATCACCAACCTCTATCCCTCAGATTGAAGTGGAACCATGAGTTCCCCAACCTCCATTTTAGGAGGGAGCTCAGCTCAGGACATCCCCTTATTTCTCCTAAGGCTGCACTTCTCTGAAACATTTCTCACCTCCTCCACCATGCTGCTGCGTTGGGTATCTTTGATTCACGCCCTCACCCCAAACTTCCTCCTTTGGTGTGTTCTCTGCCCCCATTAGATTATAAGTTTTTTAAGTGTAGGGATCATCCTTCTTTTTCCTTATTTATGTATCTAATGTTTAGCACACTGGCTGGCACACAGTAGACACTTAATAAATGTTTATTTAGAATTGATTAACCTCTGTAAGGGTTTTGTGGAAACAGTACATGAAATGAGTTTTGTGGGTCAAGGATTGAACAGTGATCACAAATAATTTTCTAATCCAAATTTAGGTAGTTATCTAGGTCGGTGTACCCCCCAAATCAGTGCAATCAATTGAACAGCCTAAATCCTAGCCTGAAATACTGTCTTTTTTAAAAAGTTTCTTGCATGGTTATGGTCACACCTAGCTAAGTCTTGTGGGTATGCACTGAAAGTTTTCATATGCCTTTGATGGGGAGAGGTCTTCTAGTCATCCTACCTTAGTAGAGCACAGGTAGATAGAAAATGCAATAGGTAGGTAGATAGATAATGCTCTCTGTTCTCAGCAGATGGCCCTGAAATAGGTGAAACCCAGCCAATAATAACATAGTGTGACTGAGAGAAAAGATGCTATGTCTAGCAGAGGGCAGTGGGATGAGACCACCAGAACACCCTGACAACTCTGCACCAGCTGTCCTTCACAGATGTCATCTGGTCACACAGGTTACTAATGTGCACCCTACACATGCATGCGTGCCTTTTCCCTCTGGATTCTTGTTACGTCTCTTCACAAATGGTTCCTTCATGTGTTTCCAACATGCATGTTCTCATATCAATGTGTTCTCTGGCTGGGACAAATAATCATCTTGGTCAGAGCTCTTGAGCCATTGTTTAAGCCAGGTACTGACTCAGAGAGTGCTTCAAAGCTGGGGGAGCTTTTCTAAGCTTTTGAAAAGGAGGGAGCATTCAAGGTGCTATATGACCCAAAGTCAGTTTTCTAGCCAGTTTCCGGTAATAATATCACTTGTTAGTGTTCTTGGAAGGATCAAAATGAAATAATATATGCAATACAGAAAATAATTAATATATATTATACATGTAATTATATATTATAATTACTTATATATAATATGTACAATACATATTATAAACTTCATGTTAATTATCATTATCATTTACATTTTTCCATATGACTAACGTAGAAAACATGGTCCTATTACTTTACTACCCAGGGCAACATATGGAAGTTAGTGAGGTATATTTTAAAGCATTTTTCAGGCAAAAGACAGTTGGATGTGATAAAACAAGTAGAAGGAGACAGTTAGGTGGTACTGGTGCCAGGAACTCCCAAGTTCAAATTCAGCCAAAGACAGTTACTAGCTGGGTGACCCTGGGCAAATCATTTCACCTCTGTTTGCCTAAGTTTCCTCACCTGTAAAATGGGGATAATAATAGCACTCAGCTCCCTGAGTTGCTTTGAGGATTCAGATGAGATAATATTGTGAGGCTCAAATGAGATAGTACTTGTAAAATAATGTCTATATATGAAGTTTTACACATGTATAGTAATTTGTAAAGCAATCTCTACGTATGCTAGGCTATTATTGTTAAATGGTTTTAAGATCAGCCCAAACTCTTTCCTATTGTCTTCAGTTCTAAGGTTTATGAGAAGACTTGATTATCTGGGCTCTTACGGATGTGGCTACCCTGGACCCATACAGTTCTCATTATCCCTACACCTCTGGAGGTAGTCTCAATAAGTTGCTGTGGCTAAAAAAGAAAAGTATCGCCTCATGGCTAGTTTGTTAAACCATAGACATAGGGTAAACATTCAACCTTTATGAAGTTTTTTGCTTGTATTACCATATAAAACTCCCCATAAACCTGCCCCACTGCTCTCTCTGGGTCATTAAAATCAGTGAACCTTAAGGCCCAGAAGTTATAGGCCACCAAAAAGGGAGGGATTCTATGAAAAGTTGTGTGTGTGCAACTGTAGCCATCACTAACCAGATTTCCCCATTCCTAAATTGAGAATCTCATCTGCCACACAGATTTAATACAAGGTTGTTGGGGGTTTTTTAAACTTTAACTCAACTGCAAGATGTGCTTTTACATTTTTTTTAAAGTTTTATTATTTGACATGACTCAAAAGATCAGGAAACATGATTTTAAAATGCATGAGGGGTTTAGTCAACTTTTCATAAGGCTTCCTTTGGCTTCACTTGGCTCTTAATGGTACAAATGTGCTCCATAAAATCTGTTTTTATGTGAATGTGTTGTGATGGTTGCCCTCCCATATCCTCTCTGGCCAGAGCTGCTGACAAAGAGGCCAAGCATTCCTCCGGTGAGAATGTTGTCATTCTGGGGGCCCCTCTCATTCTTCTCCCCGCTGAATCTTGACGTTAGCACCGCCACCAGAGGGCACACAAGGGCCAAAAGAGCAGATGAAACCACTTAAAAATCATCTCTGGACAGCGCCCAGGGTTCAACCTGTCCAACTTCTTCATTTCACAGATTAGGAAACACCAAGTGACTATTCCAGCACACACAGCTAATAAGTGGCCTATTCAGGACTCAGACCTAGATCTCCTGACCATCATTACACCTTTTCCCTGGCTTTTCATCAGTTCATGCTGCACTCCTATGCAGTTATCGTATATTGTTCCCAAATGGTTAAATAGATATGAAATATTATTTAGAGGAAAACATTTAGGAAGGGGGAAATATGATATGGTGTAAAGAGGGCTGGATTAAGACAGAACTTGGTCTCTGACTTCCCACCACCTTGACTTTGAGCAAATTAACTTCTTGGGGTCTCAGTTTTCTCATTTGTAAAAAAAAAAAAAATAAAAGGGGGGTGGGAGGGTGGGCTAGATGACTTCTACTGAAGACCCTTCTAGGTCAAAAGCTATGGCCCTGTGACACTTAACAGATTCCCTCTCAAAATTCTCTTTTCATGAAATAAATGAATTCTGAACATTTCTTTGAAGGCAAACATTTTTCTGGAGGTCATTAAAATTTAAGTTAAATATACCATGACAAATAAATTCATTTCATTTTTCTCTAAAATTTCAGTTTGCTTAAAAATTCAACAGATGGACTCCAGGTGGATCTGGGGAAGCATAGCTAGGTGGTGTGACGGATAGAGCACTGGCCCCTAGAATGAGGAGGACTTGAGTTCAAGTTCAGCCTCAGACACCAGACACCTAAGAGCTGTGTGATCCTGGGCAAGTCACTTAACCCTGTTTGCCTCCGTTTCCTCATCTGTAAAAATGAGCTGGAGAAGGAAACGGCAAACCACTCTCGTATCTTTGCCAGGAAAACTCCAAATGGGGTCACACAGAGTTGGACACAACTGAAATGATTAAACAACCACACAAAGGAACTGCTGATACTTCATGGAAGGCTTTGAAATAGATTAAGTACAAGTCTGACATAACAGTTCTTCCCTGGGTATTTAATATCATAAGTGGTGAAAGAGGACACTTGTCCTTCCTGAGTTCCTCTGGAGCGTCTTGGTTCTTTAGGACTTAAACAAATAATGGCCAGACTGTAACACTCTCCCCACTTTCTCATACCAGGTATCCAAAAGATAATGTGAGCCCGAAGTCATCATCATTCACTTGCATTGTTTCCTCTGGCAATCTACTCTGCTCAGAATGAAAGCCCAGGGGGAAGCAGACATTTAAACCCACCCCCCACCCCCCACTGGTAAACAAAACTAGTACAGTTATCCCTTCCACATCATGATTTTTCCCATCTCAGTTTTGATATATTGCAGGTCAGCATAAGAAATTAAATGGGAATCTGGGGGGAGTTTTGTGGAAGCCACAGATGACACAGAAAAAGTTTAAGAAACTCAGAAACACATAAAATATATGTATAGTATTGTATAATATCCACACAGTTTATCTTTTAACACCATAATAATTTAGACTTCTCTGGTACGAAGGGATGGCCAAAAAATTTTATGTCCAGATGCCCCTAACCTCCAAGATGTGGAAGGGATAGCTGTATCAGGTATCTCCTTATTTATTTAGCTTGAAGCATTTTAAGATTGGACAGCTAACTTCCTCTTTCATTTTGTGATAATCAACCAAAGTACTGCTTAGTCATCAAAATGTGTTCTCTTGTTTTCTTTTCTCAATCAAACTTAGAAACCTGAAGGAATTAGGTCTACTTAAATGAGGTGAGTGATGGGAGACAGTATATATGAACTAGAAAGCAGATTGAGTGGAAATCTGGAGGGGTAGTCTCTAATTCTGGTTTTTCCTACTCATCAGCCCAGTGACTTCATATCAACACACAGGACCTTGTCATCCGTAAACTGAGGGGATTGACCAGATGCCTTCCAGTTTTACCATTCCATGACTAGGTTGATCTAGGCTAACCTTTCCACTCCCTACTTTTTTGAACTGATATAAACACTTCTGACCTACCAACAGCAACCAAAGAACCAGTTTAATGTAACCCAACTTAAAATTATCTGCTAATTTGGACCAACACTGACAGTTCATATTCTTAGTGCCTCTAAAATAAGCCTTTCCCAATCTTCCTCAATGCTAGAGCTTGCTTTCTGCGGATTACCTCCAATTTAGCCTATCTCTCCTAGAGAAGAAAATGGCAAATCACTCCAATATCTTTGCTGAGAAAACCTAAATGGGGTCATGAAGAGTTGGACGCTATTGCAATGAACAAAATATCTTATATGCATGAAGTTCTCTGCATACTGTTTTCCCCATTAGAATGTGAGTTCTTTGAGATCTTTTGCCTTCTTTTGCCTTTCTTTCTACACCCAGTGATTAACACAGTCCCTGGCATATTAGTAAGCATTATTAATATTTATTGTTGTCTTAAGTTTAAGTTTTTCTTACTCTTCATGACCTCTTTTGGGGTTTTCTTGGCAAAGATATTGGAGTGGTTTGCCATTTCCTTCTCCAGCTCATTTTACAGATGAGGAAACTGAGTAAACTAGATTAAGTGACTTGCCTAAGGTCACACAGCTAGTAAGTGTCTATGGCTGGATTCCCGACTCCAGGACACTCTATCTACTGTGCCATGACTGACTAGTTGTCGTTCATCTAAAGTATAATTTTTGTGCATTTTAGGGTTGGCTTTTTTTTTTTAAAGCTGCCTTTGAATGGGTGTTAGCCTCTTGCCTCCAAAAGTTTCCTTAGGCTTTCTGAACTTGATTTTTCTTGACTATCTGGTCTTCAAGTCAGTTATTAGTCAAAAAAGAAAGCCAATCAGTTCTGTACTCCCCTTCTTCCCCCTCCCCCATTTTGCCAGTCAAGTGAGTCAAAATCATCAAAATGTTTTCTTTGGATGGACACAAGGCATGACACAGTACAGAAAACAAGTTTGTTTAAAAAAAAAAAAAGCAGCCCAAAAGGTTTATAGAAGTTATATTCAAGTTACATTTCTCCCTGCAAATGACCCACCAGGACTATGCTGTTCCACCATGCTAAAATGTCTTTTCCTGTCCTTTGAACCAGAAGCTCTTGACCTGGAGTCTGCCAACCTGTTTTCTAAAATATTTTGATAACTTTATTTAATTTAAAATGTAACTAATTTCCTTTATAATCCTCCATATTTTATGCATTTCAGAATATTATTTTGAGGTATCCATAGACTTCATCAGACTACCTAAGGGATCCATGACCCCCCAAAAGAGGTTAAGAGCCCTTGATCTATATATATTCAAATCCCAATTATCCTTCTGAACACAAGCCCCACTATACCTTCCTACTGCCTTTTCCTACCCAAAGTTTCTCTTTTCTGAACTCCTCATACTTATCATCTATATCAATCATTTGAGCACCTAATCAGATATTGTTTAAGCTTCCAGGGTCTACCCTCTTATACATTTAAAAAATGACCCTATAGCCTGGGACAATGATATGGCACATTTACTATATGTCATATAATAGATACTTATTACTTGTTGACTGAATCAATATGAAACCAAACTGAGATTTTAAATAAGTCAAACTGAGATACAAATGAAGAATTTAACTTAGGACAAATACAGTGGTGTATTTAATATTTTCCCCAACTATATTTTTTTAACTAAAAGAACTTTTTCCCTGCTGTCCTGTTACCCCCCAGGAACATCCTTCAGCATCTACCAGTGTAGACAAATGAGATAGATGTTCAAATAAAAATGGAAATTGGCAAGCTGGAGAGTTAAACTCATTCACTTAGTAACTTTGTGACCTTGCATTTGATGACCAGTGGTCATGTAAATTACGTTAGCTGTAATAAGCACCTAGAAATTTTCAAGGTAGTTCCTTAAGCAGAGTAATTGAATTCCTAACTAAACCGCACAGATCATGGTCACCAGTGCATGGGATCAGGCTGCTAAATCAGTCAATTTAAGGGAAAAAAACTCCACTTTCCATATTTTGGGTATTTTTTAAAAAAAACATTAAAAGTTGGCAAAATTTGTCAAGAAAAAAAAAGCATTGTCTTTTATTTCTCTGCAACCTGTGACCCTGAATGTGCCATGTGGAATGTACTGTTTGTCTTTGGCAAATGTAATGTGAAGCCACACTCCTTGGCTGCCAGTTTCAGGACTGGTGGTGTGTTCCTTCTTCATTACTCAGTTTACTTTCCTGAACCTGAAATGGAGTGGAATTTCAATGTAAAGTGACCGATTAGCTGCAGGGCTCAATTTAAGCCTTTCATTAAATTTAATCCTTGAACTCAAAACACTTTATTTCTAAGAAGATAGTATAGTGAGGTTTCTTGGATGTCACAAAGTTCAACCCAGTGAGCCTGAGCAGCCTGTCAGCTGACAGTCTTTTTTTGTAAGTCATCCACATCATACCAAAGTATGACTATATATCTTCAGGTGACTAACTTCTGAATGATGTTCCTGGCAGGTGGAGTTTGTTAGCTTTAGACAGAGCACTCAAGACTCATCAAGAAAACTCCAAGAGGCCATGAACTGGATTCTATGCTACTTGTATTCCTCCACTGTGTTTATCACTAGCAAAGGACTTTACAATCAGGAAATACAAAATAATGAACTGAATGGATGAATGAATTTCAGGGGCAAAAAGTAGCCTTATTGCCTCCACCTCTGATACCAGGACTGTGACCCTGATCCACTCCATCTTTAAATCAGTTTCTTCTTCTGTAAACTGGAGATTATAATATTTAAGCTACCTATCTATCTCAGAATTCTATGAGAAGAGCAACTATGTAAAAGAAAGGGAAAAAGAAACAGCATGATTTGGTGGTGAGGGAATCTAGATTTGGTGCTATGAGACACCAACTCAAGCCCCAGCTCCAGTACATATTTCCATAACCACAGTCATTTAACTTGAGGCAGGTGACAGTTTCCAGAAAGGATGGGAGAGTATTTTACGTCAATCCTTAAAGAAGGGAGAAAAGTACATTAGCAGGCTGTAAAAAGCCCCCAAGGAGTATTCTGTCCTAAGGCCTTGGCTCCAAAGATATGAAAAAATACTAATTTTTCATTCAGTGGGAATTTGCAAATGAATTCAGCCTTTGGTTTGAGTATTATGCATCTCTAAGATATGCACTTATCTAATAGCTCCATCCACCAAGGTCTTGATGAATCTATTATCCAACCTTCCATAAACAGGGAAAACATCACAAGATAAAAAAGGAGGTGGGGGTGGGGTGGGGGGGAGTGTGATTCCATTGTCTAAAATGGGGTCTGCCAGGGGTAGTTGCCACATGGAAATTACTGACTCACAATTTTTAGAGGTGGAAGAGATTTTAGGGACCAAGCCCTTAATTTTATAGATGAAGAAGACTAAGGACTTAAGGAAATGACTTTCCCAAGGCCACACAGATACATCCAACAGCACAGGCAGGATTTGGACTCTGACTCCAAATGCAGTGCTCTTTCTACCATTATCTGTCAAAGTTGAGAGACTGAACTGCTAAAAACGTTTATGTTTTTCCCCCTTGGAGAACTGTAGCAAAGTGGAGCATAAATGAATCTTTGACAGTTAATTCTATCAGTTAACAATTCTCTTAACCTAATAACTATCCTCTCCTACCACCGAGAGCGATTCTTACTTCTGTGCACACTTTCTCATGCTCCCCATCACTCTAATGAAGATATATGCTTAGTCAAACCCACCTGGATCACCTTGAGCAGCGACCTCATGCTCTTTCTCACCTAGGGGAGAGGGATACAGGGAGAAGAGAGGAAGAGGGAGATAGATAGGGGGGGATAAAAGAGAGAGAGAGACAGAGAGAGAGAAAGAGAGACAGAGACAGAGAGACAGACAGAGAGACAGAGAGACAGACAGAGAGACAGAGACAGAGACAGAGAGAGGGACAGCTAGCCGAGGGAGGAGAGAGGAGCCTGTCCAAACTTCCCGCCCCCTGCTCAGACCAGCCGCCCCGTCCCTCCTCCTCCTCTTCCTCCTCCTTCCCGTACCCCCCCCCCCCCCAGCCGGCCGCTGGCTGCAGCTTTGTTTCCTTCCCAGGTTTCATTTCCCACACGTGATACTGTGTTATTGCGAAGAGCGCTTCGTAGCGTTAGCGCAGGGCGAGTGCACCTATAAATACTAATAACATCGGCCAAGGAGACGAGAGCAGCGGGGCGAGGCGAGGCGGCAGCGGGAGGACCGAGGCAGAGGACGAGGAGGGCTGGGGCAGACGGAACGAGCGCCCCGCCAGCGGCCCGGAGGAGGGCCCCCCACCCGCCCCTCGGTGCACCCAGGGCCAGCGCGGGGCAGAGGGAGGCTCGCATGCCATGCCACGCGGGGGGCCGGAGCGCGGTAGCTGCGGCCGCGCACGCTGCTGCTGCCGCCACCGCTGCCACCGCCGCCGCGGCTGCCGCCGGCCCCGCTCGTCCTGCCCTCGCTTAGCCCTCCCGCGCCTCCTCGTTATATCGGGGCATCGCTGAAAACGGAGACAATGGCGGCGGCGGCGGCGGCGGCCACCACCGCCACCCCCACCGCCGGCAGCGGCAGCGGCAGCGGCAGCAGGAGCACCGGCGGCGGCGGCGGAGGAGGAGGCGCTCCCGCCGACGCCAGCCCCCGGGGCAGCGGCGCGGACGCGGGGCAGCCGCAGCGGCAGCCCGAGCCCCCCAGGAAGCAGCGCATGGACCCGAGGCGCCGGCAGGCTGCCCTCTCCTTCCTCACCAACATCTCTCTGGACGGGCGGCCCCCGCTGCAGAGCGAGGACTGGGGCAGCGGCGAGGACGGCGGGGCGGCCAGGTCCGGGACGGGCGGCGTCCGGGCTCGGCTCAGCCTGCTCCCGGCGGCCGACAAGGGCGGCTCGCACCCGCCCGCGGCCGGAGGGACCGGCTGCGCGCCGCAGCAGCAGCAGCTGCTGGGCTGCCATCCCGCTGCGGCGGCGCCCCACTGCGGGGGTGCGGACCGGGCATCGGGGGAGCAGCCGCCGCCCCCCGCGCTCCCGCAGCCCCCGCTGCAGCCGCAGCGTGACGGGCCGGGGCAGGGCGGGGAGGAGGAGCTGGAGGAGGACGACGCCTTTGCCCCGGTGCAGGTGCCGGCGGCCACTTTCTTGGGCTCCGGGACACCGGGGGGCGGGAGCGGCAGCCGGAGCCGCCTCAACTCCTTCACTCAGGGAATCCTGCCCATCTCCTTCTCCAGACAGACCTCGCAGAACTACTGCTGCCTTGAGCAGTCGGGGCAGGTGGGCGCCTTCGAGCAGCTGCAGAGGTCCCGGTGAGTACCGGGGGCGTCGCTCACTCCGCGCCTTCCTCCATCCCCTGCCCACTCTCCGGGCCGGAGTCCTGGGTCTCCTCCCCATTCCCTGTGGGAGCACTGCACACTTTTACATCCTCCTGTGTCCCGCACCCAGGGCACAGAGTCCATGCCGACCCTGGGATGGAGACCTCGGTCTCCTCCCGGTTCCCTGTGGGAGCCTTACTTTTTTTGTTTCGTTTGGTCGAGGTGCTAAAACTGCACGTGGAAAAACAAGGGGGGGGAGGGAGTGTGCATAAAACATGCATATAACAGGAGAACCAAATACATAGAACATGAGCACTCATGCAACATGGATGGAATGGTGGGATGATCTCATTTTAAAAAAAAGTTTACACCAAAATCTTCCATCACAAGAGGGAGATCACTAACTTCCTGAAATCCCATCCAGAATGTGAGAGGCACCCTCCCCGCTTTCTCAGACTTGGCAGGGCTGGAAGTGGAACAGACAAAAGTTGGCTTCCTAAAACCTCCCTGCCTTCACCCCCGCCCTCCTGGCTTTGTGCATGTGTATGAGGAAATTTAAAACTTGTTGCAGAAATACTTTGAAATTCTCCCAAGAGTTCCCTGCTTATGAAGCTTTCGCATGTCACGTTCAAACTCTTTAGTCTCTCCCATCTATTTGCCCATCTTTGTTTTTGCTTTTTCTCAGTTGTCTTTAATAAGTCCCTGGGTAAGTGGGAAAACCCTTCAGGGCTTTACCTAGAAATTTCGCTGTAGAAGTAGTTGGGCAAGTATAGGTTCAGGTGGAAACGTATTCCTAGAAGCCCATTAGGATTTACAGTGAAAACATAAAGTGGTGGGCATGGCAATGCCTTTGTTTATTACTTAGGTAACAACTGAAGCATGTCAGAGGCATGTAGAGCCTTGCGCATCTTCTTTTTTGGCACGTGGTGGTGGAAGTGAGGAGATGAGATGGGAAGGGAATACTGGTAGAAGACAAGCATCTGGAAGGAGCTGCCACCTTTTATGATCAAGGAGTTGGCTGGGCTGCCAATCATATCTGAATACTCTTCTAACCTGTCTCTGTAGAGTAATGGGTCTTCTGTACCAACCATTGCCACTTATAGAATCCCAAGCCACGGGAAGAAGAGGTGTTACTTTGCCAAAACTCTGCTTGAGTTGAATGGACACAGACACAGCCTTTTGTCCCAGCTACCCAACTTGAAAGCCACTTCTTTTACAGTACCATTCTGACCCAGGTAGGATGGCAGCCTACCAAAAAATTAACCCAGGAGTCCCAGCCTGCAAAATGGGAAAATAACAAAAATGGACTTGCACAGAATTATTTTTCGTATTATAGTTTATTTTCAGATGGATGGAATCAGTTAGTTAAGAAAAATCATTCTAATACTACAAGGCTCAGCATTTGACCTCAGAGAGAACTCAGCGTGTAATTGAAGTATCTATTTTACCTGAAAACTAAAGAGTAAAAGCAGGCAGCCTTGCCAATGCAGTCATGAGTTAGTAAGGGAGAGATTCCTCTTAGAAATCCCTTCTGCAAGCACGAATCTCCCCATTAGCTGGATGAGTGCAAACTAAGTTGAACATGTTCATTTATGGGAGAGAAGTGCACACTCAGCGGTTTCTTGGCAGCTCAGACGTCACCACTTGACCTGATAATGACTACAAACTATGTGAGGCGATAGGGTTATGACAGGCATTCTAAAGACCCAGCTGTCCCAAACTACTGTGTCAGGCTAGAGAAGTTATCTTGTTTCTCCTGATAAAAGCGGGTCAATTTCAAGTGCTTAAAGCTACAGGGAGAAGAAAGAAGTCACATGTCTTTAAAAGAAACTATTTGCCTCATGGTTTTTACTCTTGCAAATTTTAGTCTGGAAGTAATAATGATCTTTCTGCATATTTATCCTTGTAACCCAAAGTAAGTTTTCCTTAGCACCAAGTGACTGGTCTTATATGTTTTATATGTGTATGTATGGATATGTATGTGTATGTCCACATGTATGGATATGGATATGTATGCATATGTAGATATGAATGTGTGTGTGTGTATATATGTATGTGTGTGTTTGTATATGCTCTTTTATTGGGTTTTTCTCCGGAATTTTTCAAGTTAAGATGAGCAAGTGAACAGAGGTGACTTTTTTATCTCAGAAGTCACATAAAGCTGCCTTCTTATGCTCTTACACAATCCATATCTAGCATGTTGTTCTAAAATCTCATTCTAATAACTAAAAGGCATCAGGATTGGACCCAGGTAGAGACAGGACCGGTAGTTTCTCTTGGTGTGAGAAATTCATTGGTGATAAACTTCCTTGGACATTACACCAGAGCATTTCCTCTGCGTAATCTTAGAAAGAGATGCCTAGTGTACTAAGAAGTTAATTGACTTTGCTGGAGTGAGTGTCAATATAGTTCCTATCCACCCAGTTAGTCTGTCTGGCTGTCTTTGGCAGAATTCAATGGAATTGAATGGGGCAAAGGACTTTGATTGGATAAAATCCTATGATTCTAGGTTGTTGTGGGGTTTTGTTTTGTTTTGTTTTGTTTTTTCAGAACTAGATTAGCAGAGTTCCTTGACCTCAAGTTGTAGAACCTAATAAACTTGAATTGCCCCGAGAGGTTTACATGGGTCTCTTTTGGGTGGAGTATGGGGAGACTGTGCCAATAGAGAAACACCCTAACATAGAACTTTGTTAGACTTTTGTCTCTTATGAACAGCCTATTGATTACACTTGTCATCAACTTGGATAAAGAAAGGAAGGGCAGGTAAATCCACTTGCCCCAGATTCCAAGACTGGTAATCTGTCAGATTTTTAAAATATTGATCCCCTCCCCCCACATTTTAAGAAAAACATACGCTTTGTTCTTCTTAATAGTTATAATTTTGAAAAGTTGTGTATAAAATTTTTAAAAAGAACTGTAGTATTTTTAAAGAGTAAGAGAAATTCCTGTTAAGCAGGGGAGGAAGCATTTACTAAGTGCTTGCTATGCACTGGGGATACAAATACAACCAAAAAAGAAAGACAGTCCCTGTCCTCAAGGAGTTTAGTCTAATAGGGGAAGATGACATGCCAGAGACTGCTGAAGGGGGTGGGAAGGAGAGGTTCCCTTATAGGGACAAGGTATTGAAGTCCAGAAAGTCAGAAGCAGAGCCATCAGGGGAAGGAAGCTTGGCTAGCCTGGCTCCCTCCCCCACATGAAGGCCTGTGTTGAAACTAGACAATAGGAGAAGGAGGCCAGCAGGGTGGGTGGATGAGGAGGGGGCAGATGAATGTTCCAGGTTATCTATCTATACTTTTGCTGACTGGCGTTTCTTGATCTTCTAACACTCATCATAATCATTGTCAGGCTTACTACACTGGGATATATTATGGGAAGATGGAATAGATAGCAGAAGGCCCATGCTAGAGATGGTACATTAGCATCACTCCCACTGTTTTTCAGGGTGAACCTTTAGAGCAGCAAGGCCAAGAAGACCAGTTGGGAAAAATATTATTTTCTTCCTACTGGCCTTGCAAGAATCTTTTCAATTTTTTTTACCCACATACAAAATGAAATCAGGAATTTGGGCAATTATAGTCATTTTTGATGCTCCTAGTACACATTTTACTCTTATTTTTGATATGATTAGGAAATCTAAAATGAAAGCATTCCCTGCCCTCCTTTTTGGGATAATGTTTTCACCCTTCTATTTATGAAGATTTATTGTCTCAATGGGGAGCAGGGGGATAGGCAGCCAGACTTTGTGCAAGCCTTATTTTTTTTCCCTCTCAACTCAAGTGATTCTGTTCGATTTAGATTTTCTATATCAGTACTGTCAGAAAATAGAAATAGGGCCACTAAATCTTACACAAGAATTCTTACAGCCTCATAATGACTTAGAAAACCACATATTAGCATTATCTGTATTCTGTTATATTTTTATTTATTTGGTTAAGTGCCTCCCAATTATATTTTTATCCCGTTGCCAGTCATGTATTTGACACCTCTGAAGGTACCACTGCACATTTGCTATTAGCACTGGGCCATTCTCAGAGCTGGTGGTATCCCAAGCACCATTTTGTACACATCCTTTATCTTCCCTTGGCAAGGCCATGGACCTAGACATGCTCTTGGACACCAGACATGCTCAATAAATATTTTTTGATGGTTGGCAAATGCTTCTTCATCATTCTGTCTGTGTTAAGGTCAGCTGTCTACCATGTGATACAGTTACTATTCTTCTGTCTTCCTTTGCTGTGTTCTGTTTTTTAAACCTCTGTTTTCAAAGGCTCTTTTGGAAAAAACTTGGTTTTTTAATTCCTGTAGAATTTTTTGCATTCATGTGTGGTGGAGGAGAGGGGCCTGGGAGGGAGAGGGACAGGGCATTTAGCAAATTTCTCCAACATCACTCCCTTTGCCTGTCTCCACTTTGTTCTAGCTTATTTGCAAGTCTCCATGGTATCCAGAGTTAGAATTTTGGTGGTCTGGAAGCCTGGCACTGGCTAGGTTTTAAGGACCAGGAAGGCTTAGATTTTGTGATTCGCTTTATAGACTAGAACACTGGAGGTGTTCTTTGGACATGTAATGACTAGGATGTGCATAGGTGCCTATCATATTTGGAGGATTGTTAGGAGACAGTGAGAGAGTAAATTGGTCAGGTGATTTTCAGAGGTGTTAGGAGAGTATATGTGTGTTTGTGTTTTAAATATGATTACTAGCAATAGCTGGTGGGAAGTTTCAGTGGCTCAGTGGATAGGGCATCAGGCCTGGAGTCAGGAAGACCTGACTTCAGATATGATCTCAGATACAGCTAGTAAAGCTGTGTGACCCAGGGCAAGTCTTTAACCCTGTTTGCTTCATTTTCCTCATTTGTAAAATGAGCTGGAGAAGGAAATGGCAAACCATTCTGGTGTCTTTGCCAGGAATGCCCTGAAAGGGGCCATGAAGAGTAGGACATGACTGAAATGACTGAACGACAAAGCATGGGCTGCTCCCCTACCTACAGCTTGCATGGGACCCACTGCCTCTGTTCAAGCCAGTGCAGTTTAGTACAGGTCACTGTCTGGCCAGATCAGGGCAGAGTCTGCATTCAGTTCTAGCCGACTCCTTCCATGCCAGGAAAGACAGTGCAAAGACACTGTTTTGGAAATGTTCCCAGTGTTTTAAATATAAAAATACTGCCTTCTAGTTTGCCTTTACTGTTTCAGCTAATTTTGCTCCAGTTGAGGATCTGCCCATTAGGTGGGTTGCCAGCCAGTTATAATGAAAGGACATTGAATTAGGAATCAGAAGACTCAGATTCTCATCCTGGCTTTGCTGTGTGACCTTGGGCAAGAAAACTAAACCAGGGGTGGGGAACCTGCAGTCTTGAGGCCACATGTGGCCCTCTAGGTCCTCAAGTGTGGCTCTTTGACTGAATCCAGACTTCACAGAACAAATCCCCTTAATAAAAGGATTTGTTCTGTTAAACTTGAAGTCAGTCAAAAGGCCGAACCCAAGGACCTAGAACAGCAGGTTCCTCACCCTTGGTTTACTAAACTCTGAGTGTTAATTTACTCATCTAATAATGAGGGGGTTGTGCCATACACTTCTATCTCTAGAATTTGATATTTTTCATTTTGGATTCTCTGGATGGAAATGCTGGGGACATCTTACAGGTGGATTTTGTTGTGTCTTTACGGTATATTAAATTATGGGTTGTGGGTGGGGCAGAATTTATGAAAGAAAATGAGTTGTAAGAATTGGCCTTCTTTTCTAACTATGCTGTTTCCTTAATGTTTGACAATGACTAAGAAGCCAAATCTCTCTGAGTATCTGTTATAAATATAAACAGTTGACTGTAGAGTAGCACTTAATCTACAGGGACAGTGGAAAGAGGGCTGTCTCTGGAGTCAGAGGGTGTGAGTTCAGTTGCTGCTTATGATGTGATACTGGTTGAGTCAACACCTCTCTGGTTCACAGGTTCCTTAGCCGTAAAATGAGGACCTTGGACTGTATGAGATCTCAGGCCCCGTCTGACTTTAGACCAATGATTCTCAAAACAAACCTGTCAGGTTGGTAGTACCGGTGTTATCCCCATTTTACAGATGAGGAAACTGAGACTTGGAGAAGATAAAATTTTTTAGGCCAGGATTTAGACCCAAGGTTTCTTCTGAGTTCCCCCTCTCATTCTACCTACCCTTAAGGGCCCTTAAGGGACTTTGAGCTCCTCAGACCTCAAGTAAACATCATCTCTTGCTTAGCCACTTAAGTCACTTTGAACTAGAGGAGCCAGAGTAGTAATTCTGCTTTCAAAGAGTGGAGTAAAACAAAAGAAAACCTTTTCAGGGTATTCGATAACTAGTTTTCCTCCCTCTTCCCCATAAATACTCATATTTACCATTTTACCCTTTCATTCACAGAGCCCCCCCACCCCCAGGCCCTAATCTCATAAGAGCACCCAAGGGGAAATCCATCAGAAGCTTAGATATTACTGGCTAATGCCCAGTACCTGCCAGTTCAGGTGTGACCTTTTGCCCTCATCTTCCTAGGGAAGAGAGGGCCAGCTGTGCTGATTTCTTATTGCTCCTGTTCCATCTGAAGGTACCAACACAATTCCTGAAGGAGAGATATTTATGTCCTACCCCCTCAGAAAACTGTTATGTCTAGAGAGGGCTTCAGAATAGGAGACCATCAGAGCAGATTGGCGGGTCAGATCATTTCATGTGCCTTTTGAGTTAACTTTGGTGGGAGAACCCTAAACTGGGAATTGTGGCATCTAAGATGCAGGGCTGGCTCCATCACTACCTACCCTGCTGAGTGACGCTGAGCAATCCGCTTGAATCTCAGTGGCCCCCCCAGTTTCCAGGGCTGTATAAATGGGAATCATTCTTCACGCTGTTGTGTCTCTTCTTTACACGTAGCTGTTAGACTGGATGAAGTTACCCATTCCATAAGGAAGCTACTTGGCTCCTTGGGGGCTTGTGGCCAAGTAGGGGGCCAGATTTGTGAGGGAGGAGATGGTACAGTTACAGAGATGACAGAGAAGTATTTTGTGACTACCCTGGCCTGCCTTTGTATATGTGACCCTTAGCATGCACTCCTCTGTTATAAGTGTAGGTCTTGTCTTCCTAGTTATGTAAATTCTTTAAGGATTATTTTATTCAGCTTCTTATACCCTGCATTTCCTACCACAATATACATACTAGGTGCCCAATAAGTATTTATTACTTTTAAGTCTGATTTATTGTACTCAAATGAGAATAGATATATTTAGGTCCCATGACCTGGAGTCAGGAAAACCTGAGTTTGGATCCAGCTTAATGCATACACTAGCTGTGTGACCCTGGGCAAGTCACTTAAGCACTGCTCAACTTAGTTTCCTCATCTGTAAAATGGGGATAATAATTCACAGGGGTGCTGCAAGGATCAAAGGAGAGAGCATTTGTAAAGCATATTGGAAACCTTAAAATGCTATGCAAATGCTAGCTGTTAGTACATTTTATGTGTAAGCTGAGCCTCAAATATAGCACTGAATAATGACTGTCCCCCAAGGAGAATCCTATGTAAAAAATCAGACTTGAGCCCTGGCTTACATTTATAAAGTGATTTGCAAACCTTAAAGCAGTATATAATAACAATGGGGGTAGAGTGTCTTCCTGATTGATCTCCTTGTAATGGGGAGGATGTTTCCCAAGTGTCTCCCCTGTGACCCTCACACCTAGCTCACAACAAGCAGCTCACCCTCTCTTAGACACACACACACACACACACACACACACACACACACACACACACACACACATATATTATTCCAGGACTTCCCTAGCTCACGGCCTGTTGCCAGCTCCACGCTTCTCCCTCGGGACCCTACTCTGTGCTTCATGACAGTAGGTAATTATGGGTTCATCAGATAAAATCCGCCCTCTGCAGCAGGTTGCTTAGCCAGCTCCTCCATTTGTTCTCCCGGGCTGCTTGAAGGACCTCACCTTCCCTTCTTCACAGTTGTTGGGAGTAAACCTAATTCCAAGAATGTCAGTCCCTGGGATCTGCCTAGCAGTATCAGCATAGCTGGCTCTGGAAGCTGTACAAAGAGCAGACGGGCGCACTTTGGCCACAGGAGGCAGCTTGGATAGGGCTGGTCCAGGCTTACAAAGGATATTGTAGCTCAAGGGATTTGGAGAATAGAAATTGGCCCTCTGCTAGTCTGGACTCAGGCCTGCCCCTTTCCAGTTTTACAAATAAGGAAACTGAGGCTCAGAAGATGGGACATAACTTGAATAAGTCCATGCAGGTAGTAAGGAGCAGATTCTCTGACTCATTTCCTCTAGACCAGTCTGCACTGTCTGGGAATCTCACTGGATTGAATGTTTATTGTTGTTGAGCAATTCTTTGTGACCCCTTTTTGGGGTTTTCTTGGCAAAGATACTGAAGTGGTTTGCCATTTCCTTCTCCAGCTCATTTTACAAATGAGGAAACTGAGGTGAACCGGGTTAAGTGACTTGCCTGGGGTCACACAGCTAGTAGGTGTCTGAGCCTGGTCTTCCTGAGTCTGGGCCTGGCACTTTATCGGGTGCACCACCCAGCTGCCCCTGGCCTACAGGTTTGCTTTGATGCATATTTTATTGTGATTTGTTTAAAATATAAACTCCTTGAGGGCATGGACCTGTTTTCATTTTGCTTTTCTATACTCAGCCCTTGGCACTATACCTTGCACATATTAAGTTCCTAGTGGATTAGGGCTACCATGTGGGTCTGGGATCCATATAGAATCATAAATTTAGAGCTGGAAGGGACATTTAGAGGTAGCACATAGTAGAGCCTGGATTCTAATGCTCCCTTTCCCTCTTTCCTATCCAGGGTTCTTTCTGTTGCCTCTCACTTTGCCTCCAAATCCGGAGTTCTTTCCACTGCATCAGGGACAGGCAATTTGCACAGTAAGGCTGCAGCAGGAGAGGTGGGAAGCCAGCAGAGGTTCCTCTCAGTATAGCATCCTTTGCTAGGCAATCTTGGGAGCCAGAGGGACTTCTCTCAAACTCTGGCAGCCATGTAAAATCAGACATAACCAGAAGATTTAATTTAAACTTGTTGTTTGCCTTCCAGATGTCCAAGTGAGACCTGGGACTGCTGGCTTATCAATCAGAGGACTTTAGGGCTAGAAGGTACCATCTGGGGTCCTCTTTCTGAGCTGTGGAGACTTGAGGCTAACCAGATCTTTTGGTTGCCTCCTAACTTATCACAGGCATGGTGACACTTATGTGACAGTGGATTTAACCTTGGACCTGGAGTCAGGAAGACCTGACTTTACCTGCCTCAAACTTTATTGAATAGTTGGGCAAGTTCCTTAACTTATTTCAGCATCAGTTTCCTCATCTGTAAAACAGCCATAATCACCTGTTTCATAGGGTTGTTGTGAGATAACACATGCAGAGTACTGTGTGAATTGTAAAAATACATGCTGCCTGTCATTATTACCTGTTGGCATAGATCTGAACAGAGTTTGGAATTTAGAAAGGGAACTTCTTAAGATCTTCCTTCCCCTTTTTCTCCCTGTTAGCTCCTTATTTATCATAGGGATACCCCATTCATTTTACCACTGACCCCTCTTGTTTATTTCAAACCTGGGGTTCAGAAATCATCAGCTTAATACTGTGCCTGGCACACAATAGGTGTTTAATAAATTGGTTCTGTATGCAGTAGGGCTCTTAACATAAAATCCTTTCTAAAATCTGTCGCCTCCCTGCCCGCCTCCCCCAACTCTGCATAGAATTCTATTTCTGTTTTGTTGGTTTTTTTAAAGCCTCCTCAAACTTGGGGGTTTCCTAGTTTTCCGTGTTTGCAACTAGAGTAATTGCATGCTAGTTTATATTTAACAAGGTTGTTATTAGTGTGGCTTGGGGTTGACTGCTGCTCATTTAGGCACCAAGAGACAAGAACATGCAAAGCCCCATGTGCAAAAGGCAGCAGTTTAGGATTTAAGACATAATTATGTGAGCACATGGAAAGGCTCAGCTCTACCCCTCATTTAAAGGCTAGGGGATACTTAGAACAAAGTTCAGTTTTACATTACATCAACAGAAAAGGTTTAATAAAATTCACCAGGACACAGAGGAGCTCAAGAACTGGACAAGGCAATGAAGTGCCCATTATTTATTCAGCATAATGAGCATCTTGGTAGAGGAAAGGAAAAGTGGTGGGGAGAAAGAAAAGATTCTAGTAAATGCTTGTTTTTAATATGGGTTTTAAGTGGAATTTTTAAAGCATTACAAAAGGCAAAGTCTCAAAAAGCCACTTTTCTTAGAAACAAAGATATTCATGTTTCAGGCCAAGAGATTGATTTGTAATTGAAGTATAATTCTCCTAATTTTCCTGGCCTCCTCGCCTTAGGAGCCTTTTGAGTAAGGTAGGCAGGATGAAGAAATGGGCAACATCAGCTGCCCATGGATGTCAGACAGCTCTTCTAACTCTCTGGCTTCCTCAGCCTTCTGCCATCTGAAGTGAAGCTGCCCTCTCCCCCCAAAAAAGAAGTGGGGAGGGGAGAGACAAGGTTCAGCAAAATAAAGCGGTGGGCACCATTTCTCCTCATAACCTCAGTCAGCCACACCTGGATAGAAGATCACAGAATATTAGATCCAGAAAAGAGCTTAGGAATCTTTCCCTCCACCACCACCCCCAGACTTGTTCTCCCCCTCCCCCTGCTCTCTCTCTCTCTCTCTCTCTCTCTCTCTCTCTCTCTCTCTCTCTCTCTCTCACTCACACTCTCTCTCTCTCACACACACACTCACACACACAGACATGCACACACACATACTGAGTTAAAGTGAGACAAATGCAAAAGAAGCCAAGAAGAGTTTGAATGGGGGCCCCCAATGCCTTCTGTCTGCATTCTCCGTTACATCCTTGTTGGAAACTGTGTGTCTGTGATTGTTGAAATGTATGCTCGTCTTGGCGGTGGGTCATCAACCTGTTTGTGCCTGTACATCTTTGTGTACGTCCTGATCCTTGTAAGCCATGGATCCCCTGCAGTGTTTGCCATGCTATGAATTCATACTGTTTCCATTGGGCTGGAACCAATTACCCTATTTTACATATAATTATAACTTCAAATGGTACAAATTGGAATATGCCAGACCACTTCAGGGGATTAATTATTCTCATTCATTGTTCTCGTTAATGAGGACACAGCTGTAGCCTTAGTTAAATGTATGTGAACAGAGAAGTGACCACCTCTAAGTGATGACTGGTGGGTCTCCACTATCTAATGCGCCAATTGAAACTTTATTTATATATTAGGGGGCCTGCCCTCTCACCCCTCCTCAGGTTTTGACGATTGCCATCTTTTATGGCCTTCGCAAAAATTCGTGGATGTGAAGCCAGACCACCAAGTGCATTTCTTTGATTAGTGATTCAGAGCACTTTTTTTCAGAGTTGTGTTGATAGCTTACAATTCATTTGAAAACTTTTCATGGCCTTTGATGATAACCTATGTCAAATGTTTTACAAACCTTAAAGCAAGTTCTGTATGTTTGGCTATTACTATTTATTAGGTAATAGACTTTGATCTTGTGTATCAATTCCATATGTATACTTATATATCTGAGAAAAAGAGAGAGATTGAGATATATATCCTCTACATCGATACAGCTTATATATCAGATTTCTATCAGAGATATTTGGTGCAAAGGTTTTTTTTCCGTTTTCAGTCATTTATCAAGCACTTATTAAGTACCACTTGTGTGGCAGGTATCATGCTTGCCTGCTAGGTTTTGAGAACAGACTCAAACCTCCATTGAGGTACAATTTTAAAATGTTCCCAATCAGTACAAATGCTTTATCCTGGTTTTGCTCAAACTTGGGTCCTCTGACTCGCCATTCAGTATACTGTCTACTCCACTCCAGGCAGACATGAGTATTCTGTGAATGGAGAACGAGATGATCAAATGTGAAAAAGGCAAGAAAACTTTGGACATGTGAGGGTGATATATGTCCAGGGGACAGGTGTCATAGACTTTCTGGAGGGGAGTCATGTGAAATAAGGTTGAAAAAGTAGAGTGTTATGAGATTGTGAGAGACCTTGAATACTACGCTAAAAAATTTAGATTTTATTGGCTAAGAAGTTAAAAGTTTTTTGAGCAGAGAATAATATTTACATTTTTTTTAAAAAATTAAGGATTGCATTTATTCAAAAAAACACTCAGAGGCAATATTAGTTGGCTTTATAGTTTTCCATCTTTAGGAGAAGTAGTCTAATGAGGGAGGCAGCTAGATGCCTCAGTGGATAGAACACTGGGCCTGGAGGCAGAAAGACCTGAGTTTAAATCCAGCTTCAGATACTTAATGTCCATATGACCTTGAGCAAGTAACTTAACCTCTGTTCAGTGGATAGAGCATTGGGTCTGGAGTCAGAAAGATCTGATTTTAGGTCCAGCCTCAGGCAGTTACTAGCTGTGAGACCTTGGGCAAGTCACTTAACCTATTTACCTTTATCCACCAAAAAAGGAAATGGCAAATCATTACAGTATCTTTGCCAAGAAAATCCCATGCATGGATAGCATTGGTGTGCTAGGATTGGCAAGAGTCGGACATGACTGACTAGGAAGTCTAATGAGAAGATTTGTGGTAATTATATTATTTTAAATGCCTCATTCTCAGAAACAATTGAATTCAAGAAGCATTTACAGAATCTGAGAATCTCAGAGTTGGACTTACTGTTTGCAAGACATGAAGCATAAAACAGTCCTTGTCCTCAAGGAACTTAAGTTCTTCTGGCACAAGGGAGTCGTGGAAGGAGATACAACATTTATCCAGATAAGTAAAGACAGTAAGTGGAGGAGGGAGGATTGAGCGTTAGCAGTGGAGGGGAGCTATGAATGAAGTTCCCTGGGAAGAATTAGCTAACGGTGGATGATATTTTTATATACTCTTGTCATCTCTGTAAATAAAAAACTGTTTTGTGTCAGTTTTACAAAGTTGGTTGGGCTATGCCTTCCCTTTCTTATAACCCTTGTTCTCTGCGGTCCATCCGGAAACTTGGAAGGCTGGCTGAGCCAGACCCTCCACCCTAAATCATGCCATGCCCTACTGCTATAGAATAAAGAAACATCTGTGAGACCTGGATGTTTGGATGTGTTGTAATCACAGCAAATAGAACTATTTACTTTAGTGCAGTGGCTGCTAGGGAACACAGAATAGATAATACTGTCACACTTTCATTTTCCTAAATGGTAATAAAATAAAACTTTTGCAGCAGAGAAATTATCATATGCCCTATCAGGAGGGCTCCATTCTCACTCTTTGGTGTTTTATGGCACTTGGTAAATTTCTGTTTCAAATGACAAAATTCAAGAATAGAAATATCTAGAAAGATCCATTCTTGGTCAATAAATCATTAAGAGAAAAGTCACATTTTTGTTATTTTATATTTTAACTGGATGGCATATAGTAAGTACCAAGAGCAAAGTAGAGTAGTCTACCTGGGGAGGTGATGAATACCCCTCCCCTGGAGGTCTTTGAGCTGAATCAGGGTGGTCAGGAATATTGTAGAGGGATTCTAGCCTAGGTATGGAAGACCTCTGTTGTTGTTCAGTTGTGTCTCTTTGTGACCCCATTTGGGGTTTTCTTGGCAAAGATACTGCCCTGGTTTACCTTTTCCTTCTGTAGCTCATTTTACAGATGAGGAAACTGAGGCAAAAAGGGTTAAGTGACTTGTGCAGGATCACCCAGCTAGTAAGTATCTGAAGCTAGATTTGAACTCAGAAAGATGAATCTTCCTGACTCTAGGCCCAGCACTTAATCCACTGTGGCACCTAGCTTCCTCTGATGGTGTCTGAGCCTTCTCCAACTCTAAGCATCTAAGATGGTTCAGTGACTGGAGCAATGGATCTATAGTTCAAATCCAGCTTTAGATACTTCCTGGCCACACGACCATAGGCAAGCCATTTAATCGTTGTCTGTATCATTTTCCTTATTGTAAAATGGGGATAATAATGGCACCTGCCTCCTAGAATTGTTGTGAGGATCAAATGAGATGACATTGATAAAGGGCTCTATATAAATATTAGCTATTTTAGGTAAGCCAGTGATGGTTAACTCTTCAAGGATAACCCTTTGACTGTAGACCCTAATTAATTTAACCCTTTCATCACCCAGAGCTTTTTAGAAAAGAAAGAAAGGACAAAGATCTCTAAGAATCATTCCTCTGAATTCACAACCTTTCTCCATTTTTTCGTCATGTGCCCTAATATACATTGATTAGCGCCTCAGTTAGGTTAAATAGACAATATAACTCATCTTTATAATAGTTGATAGGAATTTTGTGAAGTAGTGCAAAGAGAAGGATGGTACAGGGGAAAGGACATGGCTTTTTTGGAATCAGAGAACATAGTTTTAAAACCTACCTCTGCAGTTTATTACCTGTGTGACTTTGGGCAAGTGGCCTAACTTCTTTAGGCCTCAGTTTCCCCATCTTGTACAATGAGAGAGGTGAGAACCTCCAAGATCCCTTCTCTCTGTTGGAACTCTCTGGTTCTAGTTCTGACTGCCGATTCTTAGCTTATATGATCTCAAATAAGCAGCTTAACCTGTGTGGCCCTCATCTATAAAATGGGGGAAAGGAAAAGAAATAAACATTTCTACTGTAACCACAGTATGTGCCCAGCACCTTTACAAATATTATTTCATTTAATCCTTAGAACGGTCTTGGGAGACTGGTGCTGTTTTTCATCTCTGAAGAAAGTGAGGCAAATAGAAGTTAAGTGACTTGCTCAGGGTCACATAGCTAGCAGTACAAGAACTAGAATGGTGGGAGGGAAAGGATGGTGGAGGGTACTCAGCAGAGCAGCTATTGAGAGATTAGAGAGTGAAGTGAATCAAAAATAGGGTCCCTTGATATAGCAGGTCAAATGAAGCCCCTACTAATACTAAGCCCCAGTGGTGGGAGTTCTGAAGCTGAAAGGGCAGGATCCCTGATCTGAGGGTCTGCTCAGTGACTGGTCAAATCACCAGGATACAAGCTAAGAGTATGGGTCAAGTGATTTCTAAGCCCTGACCTTTGGGGTCGTTCATCTTCCTTGCAATCTCATTTACTCTCCTCCCTCCTTCTTAGCTCTATTTTTCACTCCCCTAATGTGAATGGGCAGCTAGGTGGCTCAGTGGGTAGAGTGCCAGGCCTGAAGTCCGGAGGACCTGAATTCAAATGCAGTCTCAGATACTTACTAGCTGTGTGACCCTGGGCAAGTCACTTAACCTTGTTTGCTTCAGTTTCCTCATCTGTAAAATTAATTCCCCCTCTTTTTTCTCATTTACTAGAACACCATTAGTTAGAGAAGGACTGAAAAGGAACTCAAGTGTCCAATGGAAGAGTATGTTTGGGTACCCAGGTGCGATGCACACAGAGAAGTTTTTGCAAAGCGAATAATACTCTGCCATAATAAAAAAGTCAAACTTGAGCTAGCATAAAGAGTGACTTGTAGAGGGGATAGCTTGGAGGTTGGAAAGACTAACCAAGACACTTTTGTGGTTGCCTGGACAAAAGGGGAGGACGGCCTAAACTAGGGAAGTGGCAGTAAAACTAGAAGAAAATTAATTTTAATAGAATTCATTAATTTGATAGAATTAATAAATTCACCTAATTTATCAGTAAAGCTACACTTCAGGGCTATTTAATTTTCACTTATCTCCAACTGAAATTTAGCATTTCCTTCCTTTAGGAATGGAGGTAATAAACATTATTCTGTGAACGGGTCCATAGGTTTCCCCAGAAAATCAAAGGAGTCTATGACACACAAAAATAGCTCCAGGATATGACAAGTACGATAATGTTACATACTACAACACAAGGTTCAATGTATAGGTATTTTAAGGAAAGGTTTTTAAAAATACTATTGAGGTAAAGTATTGGGCCATAGGGAGTTCAGAGGAGGGGAGGTGTGGGCAGATTAGAGATGGCACTGGAGTGGGGCCTTAATGGATAAATGGGAATCTGAGAGCTGCAAATGAGAAAAGGACTTAGCAGGTAAGAGTGAACAACATGGGGCTTAGACATTTAAATGGGGAGTTGTGTAACTTCACTTTTCTTTTTTCTCCTTCCTTATCTCCCCTCTCCGTTCTTCCTCTCCCGTGTCTTGGGAATATTAATGGCTAAATCTTTCTCCCTAATTGCTTAATGGAAATTTTGTGGTAATTACAAAGAAAACATCTAGAAAACGCTCTTCTTTTGTTTGAAAAAAAGAAGGTCATATTATTAACTTATAAAAAAGCTCATAAGTCATACCTTATGAGCTATAGCTTAGAGCATGCTGATAACCCAAGACTTCTTTTCTCTGTTGTCTTTTTTTAGTTCCACTTGAGGGCAAAATTCCTTTTAGATCTCGACAGTATAGGGTAGTTCTAAGAGTACCTGGACTTCAAGTCAGAATATAGATTCTTGTCTTGCCTTCCCCACTCACTGGTTTTCTGTCTGTCAAAAAGTCAGTTAACCTTACCAAGACTCAGTTTCCTTATGTGTAAAATGGAACTGTTTACTGCTCATCTCATTAGGGTGTTGCATGGAGAGTACTTTGTAAACAGTAAATCCCTGTGGACATCTGAGCTGTCATCATTTTAGGTCCTCCATCTCAAGAGATGCCCATAATCTTAGTGGCAGAGATGCGTTATTTCTCTTCTTTTTGAATTATGATGTTTGTCATTTGGGATCTTGGATGGACTGATCATTAAACATATCAGCACAAACTGCCTTACCTGCCTTCGTAACAGAAAGTTCCTTCTTCCAAAGACAGTGAAATTCCAATGCTATGCTCTAGAAAAGGCTATGTATAAGGAAGTTAGGGGCAGCTAGGTGGTGCAGTGCATAGAGAACGAGTGCAGGAGACAGGAGGACCTGAGTTCAAATTTCACCTCAGATGCTTGACACTCACTAGCTGTGTGACCTTGGGCAAGTCACTTAACCCCAATTGCCTCATCCTGGATCATCTCCAGTCATCCTAATGAATATCTGGTCACTGGATCCAGATGGCTCTGGAAGAGGAGTGAGGCTGGTGACCTGCACAGCCCTCCCTCACTCAAAACAAAGTCAAGTGCAAGTTATGTCATTATTTCTCTGATGGCATGGTCTTTTTCAGCAACGAAGGATGAACACACACATCTATAAGGAAGTGGTTTCACTGAGTAATACCATGTATTAGTTTAGTTTTGGAATAACTCAGCCTTACCTTGTTCTCTTCATGGCATGGAGGATGACCCAATGGTCTTGAAGGCTCCAGGACATCCTTCTGTTGTAATAGCATCCCTGTTGTTCAAGTTGTATCATGCCACCTTCCTAGACTGCACCATGAAAGCAAGAACTGTGTTTTATCTAAACTTTGGATATATTCCAGTGCAAAGTACCTTGCACAAGGAAGGCATCTAATAAATACTCATCATTTCTGTATAGATAGCCTATGACTTGCTCCTTAGAGAAACTGAGAAAAGAGTTTGAGGGGTTGGGTTCATTGTGCAGTTCCAAGGCCATGAGAGACAAACATCCTTCCCGGGAAATTCACAGTGAGTATAAGCAGACACCATCGTGAAGATAAATGACAATTTAGGCAGCAATCTCACTGCAGAAATTTAAGCAACAGAGAAACTCTGTGAAGAACTCGACAAGGTTCCAAAAATGAAGGCAGGGTGCAGCTTGAAACTCGTTGACTTCAGTGCTAAGTTGGGGCTAGCAAAGGACAATGAAATTTATGTTGGAAAATATGGTGGAAGGTCACGAAATGACTTGTGGCTAACATTTACATAGCACCATAAGGTGTGCAGAGTGTTTTGCAAACATCGCCTCTTATTTTGCCTCCACAGCCCATTTTATAGAAACTGAAGTAGGCTGAGGTTAATGACTTGCCCATCCTGTTTTACAGATGAGGAAATGGAGGCCCAGAGCAATGTAATGACTTGCCCAGAGTCACACAGAGAGTAGGTTTCTGAGGCTGGATTTGAACTTGGGTCTTCTGGATTCCCAAATCTAGCTCTTCCATCCTTTGTGCTTGCGAAATGAAAGAAGTCCAAGATTTATAGGTCCTCTGAGCTTTGTGACTGAATATCTTAAATACTCTGTTCTAACACTAGGATCTCACTAAATATCACCAAAAACTCAAAATATTAACTATATTTTAAAAAGAGAAACCACTAGTTACCAATCAGCTAGTTGGCATAATGGATAGAGAGTGATGCACCTCGAGTCAGGAAAACCTGGGCTTCAAATCTAGCTTTAGGTACGTAGTAGTTGTGTGACCCTAGACAAGTGACTTAATCCCTGTCTCCCTCAGTTCCTCATCTGTAAAATGGGGAAAATAATGTTATCTACCTCCCAGGCTTGTTATGGGGATAAAGTGTGATAGTATTTATAAAGAACATTTTGCAAACCTTAAAGCATGAGAAAAAATGCTAGCTATTATTTCAGAATCACATGTCTGTGCAGCTAAATCATGAGCTTGTTAGAATGAAAGTCAAAATTGCAATTAAATTAGAAGAAAGGATAAAGATGAGATGATACCCTGTGCAGTTAGGGCAGCTCCTTTTTCATATAAGCCTCTGGCTTTTTAAAAAAGGGAGGGGGGAAATGGGTAAAAGCAAAATTATTGACTCTGACTATCAAATTTGATCACTGCAAAACATTTGCCACCACAAGAAACTGGAGAAATTCCACAAACCACCTTAGCAGGAGAACACTTAACCTCCTTGCCAAGTAGAGAAGCATGGTAGCAGCCAAGACAATGCCATTTTAGAGACCAAGCTCATTTTCAAAATGTAGGAGGTTCCTAATGGAGATCCTTCACAAAATAGGAAGAAAAGTAGTTGAAGAAAAAACTCTGCTGCAGAGAACTTGGGTTTGAAACCCAATGAAGCCAAAGGTTAGTGTTGATGAATACCAATTGTAATGGCTAGCGTTTATATGGTGCTTCAACGTTAGCAAAGTGTTTTGTATGTTACTGTCGTCTGATTCTCACAAGAATGCTTTGAGATAGGTGCTGTTACTGTCCTCATCTCACAGATAAGGAAAATGAAGCTGAAAAATTAGGTTACTTGACCAGAGACGCATAGATGGTAGACATCTGAGGAAGGTGTTGAAGTTTTGTCTTCCTCACTCCAGGTGCAACATTCCATTCACTGCACCACCTGTCTGTCTCAAGGAGATGAGAATAGCAAACAGATAGAATATAGATTCAATTTATCATCATTTCTATGGAGATAAAGTCTCCTTAGCATCAGTGATGGAGTCACTCCAGTTGTACGCTATCACCTTAGTGTCTGTCATGTGAGGAAACAGCAATGTTACCTAAGGAGATAAAGTTAGAAAAAAGAGCTGTCCATCCAAATATCTCCTTCCATCTAGAGAGACAATATAGTTTTTTGTGTTGTTTTTGGAGGGGGGAGGCAAGGCAATCGGGGTTAAGAAGTGACTTGCCCAAGGTCACACAAGTGTCTGAAGCCAGATTTGAACTCAGGTCCTCCTGACTCCAGGGCTTGTGCTCTATTTACTGCACCACCTAGCTGCCCCAGGCAATGTAGCTTTTAAAGCTGTCAAGGATCGATTTTCATGATAGCTCAAAGTAGAGAAGATTTATATCCTGCCTCTTGACTATATTTAGGTAGGATGATGGTATTGGCGAGAGTTCCCCAAATCTAGGCACTCCAGGATCCACCATGATGGACTGTTGCTGTCATCGTGCAGTTTGGGCTTGGGCAATCCCTGACTCTTTGCTGTTTTGCTTTGGGAATAAGAATCAGATTAACAATGCATTCATAGAAAGGGCTTGTTCATTGTTCTGTCACTCCACTAACCATCTCTGTGTCTTTCCAGGCCATAAGACCCCTCTTTGGCCACTGAATTTCTGTTAGAATGTAAGTTTCTTGAGGACAGAGACTTTTAATTTTTGTATTTGTGTCTCCAAGGCTTACTTAGCACAGTGTATGGCACTTAGTAAGCAATTTGTTAAATGCCTACAACTTTCGTAATACTTTGATTTTTTTTCAGTTTTACAGAGTACTTTTTCTGCTATACGTGTATGTATGTTGTTAGGCAGCTCAGTGGATAGAGCACTGGGCCTGGAGTCAGGAAGGACCTGAATTTAAACCTAGCCTCAAACATTCACTAGCTGTGTGAGCCTGGGCAAGTCACTTAACCTCTGTTTGCTTTAATCCACTGGAGAAGAAAATGGCAAACTACCCCAGTATCTCTGCCAAAACAAAAAAAAAAAACATCCCAGGAGGACTTTATAAAGCATTATGATGTTTGTTACAGAAAAGTTTAGCTTTATTTCTCCATATATTGATAGAAGGAGAAAAAACACTTTTCTATTTGACTCTTGGATTATATTTTACAAATTTCTTTATAAGGGAAAGTAGGGCGTGTTAAACACTTGAAAAACATAACTTTTATAAATAGCAATTAAAAGAAGGTACCCAACAGAGGAAATCTCCTGTTTCTTTTTATAGCCCTGGCAAAGGTAATGGAGATGCTATTTTATTAGCATTGGCATCTTCGATTTTCACTGCAAGTATGTGTAGCCTTTTATACCCAAGTTAGGAGCAAGTGGCTTGGTTTCCATTTCCTTTTTAAACTTCAAGTCTGAACAGACCTACAAGGTGTGTTTGTGTGTGGTGGCTGTACATGACATAGGCTACAGGTGGCTGAAACAGTCATGATATTAGTTTACGTAAGTTGTTATGTGGACTTCAGCAAATAGGTCTTCTAGTCTTGAGCCTTAGGTTTGGTCCCTTGGTGATGCCCAGTTATGCCCCTACCACAAAGTCTTTTTTTTCACATTGACCCTTTTGTGGCTCAAAATGAGATCCTGTAGATTCACAGCTATTGAGAATTCCTTCCAAAATGATGTTGCTACAGGAAAAAATGTATTCAGTTTCAGGAAGCTGTTTTCTTACAATGTCACCTGGACGGTATAGTACACTCTGAATTTCACCTTAAGTGTACTGGGGGTGTGAAGTTCTATCATAGAATGCTGATGGTGATGATGAGGCCTAATCAATGCTTAGAAAAAGTTGTAGATTCTGAGCATCTAAATAGAGTAGCTTGTAAAATTGAACTCAGATGCTTCCTAATAATGTTTAGAATGTTTTCCGTGGCCTCAGTCCATGTGTGGTTATATCTACATAGCACTGAGCTAAGTAAAGGCATGACAGTTGTGTGATGTATTTCATCACCATAGACTCCATAAGTGGTTATCAAACTTTTGAGTCTCAGGAATTTTTTACATTCTTAAATATTATTGAGCACCTCAAAGAACTTTTGTTTATGTGTAGAGCGGTTTACTGTATTAGGAATTCAAATGCCTTAGCATATTACAAAAATAATTTTGACCTTGAAGACTTCCTCCCCCTCCAAAAGGGTTTGGGGACCACTAGGTATCCTCCTATAATATTTTGAGAATCACTGGACTAGATAATTCATGTTCCTGCCTCCCCAATTCACGTTAAGGCCTAAATTATTCATTCAGCTGTTTTGAGTTTACCAGATTAAACAAATGCCACCTCATTTTTCATTTTTACCAAATTTACTTTTTTGCTGTTGTGGAGCAGATCCCATTATTCTATCATATCAAGAAATAGTTATTGATTATATGCAGAACACCATGGTAGGCACCAAGGGAGGGGACAGAGAAAGTTAGGACATAAAATCCCTGCGCTTCAGAGAGTTGGGGTTCAGGTTGGGGGCAGGCAAAAAAGAATGATAAGTAACCCAGAATGAGAATATCCCATAATGCAGAGTGTGATCAATCTGTCATCCTCCTCCATAGGTGAGTGACTTTCTTTTTACCCCAGGGGAGAAAGCCTTCTTTACTAAGACTGCCCAAAATTTGATTAAGTGGTTGGAGTTTCTCACCTCTTCCTACTTATTCCTGATCATTATCTGTGAAAAGTTTGAAAAAAAAATGTATGTATATGTTAGTAAGCAGCTATTAATATACTATATTGGCTACTGTGTTTCATAAAAGTAAGCAGCCTATTTATTCCATTGATTATTTAAATGTCATCAGCAGAAAATAATAACTGGCATTTGTTGAGGTCTTTGATATTTGCCAAGTACTTCTACTTTCATTTCAGTCATACAACAACCCTTTGAAGTAATATCTTCAAGTATTCTTATTTCCATTTTATGGATGAGAAAACTGAACCTCAGAAAGCTTAAGGTCACATAGCTCTTAATAGTCAAATGCAGAATTTGAACTCAGTTCATCCTGACTCCATGTCTAACATTCTGTCTGCTACGATCAGCTGCTTCTTTTGTTTAAAAAAACAAATTAGGAAGTATTTTTAGATAACTTTCTAAACTGTGAAGTATCAGCCAATTTTGGAACGGATGTAAAGTTATTGGTTCACAGTATTCTTTCCCCATGTTTTTTACTCTCCTATCACTTATCTCTACCATCACTGAGTAGCACAGAGTTTATTTTACTAGGATGCTCAGGCTCCTTAAAGGAAGGAAAAGGTTGGTTTGGGTGCAAGTCCGTAGTACCATTGACTCTAAAAGCAGTAGAAGAGCTGTATACGTAGTCTGCATATGTTTTTGCTATGCATGTATTTAATTGCTTTTTTGATGTCCTACTTCTACATCATTAGTCTTTAGTAAGACTTTTTTGAACTATATGGAACCATCCATTATTTGTTTACACCAAATGGTATTAATTGGTGCTTGGGTAAAACCCAAATTTATATTTGCTTTAGTGACCCAGTATTAAACACTGCTATCCTTGAACTGTCTGAATTCATCAGATAATCCTGTTAAGCTCTTTTACTTCCTTAAGAAGAAAGCTCTCCTGTCTGTGTTGAATGCTCTTGTGTCTGTGGGGAAGTGTTTTGTGACACATTTTAAATAGACCTTTGGCCCCTATACAGTTTTTTTTAATCATGCATTAAAGTTCACCAGTGAACAAGTGTCTCTTTCTTCTGGGTCTGTGTTTATTCAGCTTGTGACTGGGGTGCCCCATACACTGCTAAATAGATTCATGTCCTGGCTGCATGATGTTATAAAAGACATCTGATGAAGTTTAAACAGAAATAATTAAAATACACACAGACATACACTCCTTTCCCCCAAGAATTGTTGATTATGTGGGGCATGAGGACATTAGCATACATTAAAAATTCTTCAGGCTGTTCCAAAAAAATCAAATAATTAAGATCTGGCATAATTTGCCTTATTTGACCAGTTAGCAGCTCACTACTTCAATTACCTTTATAATATTTTCGTTGTTCATTTGTTTTTAGTCCTGTCTTGACTCTTCATGAGCCCATTTGGTGTTTTCTTGGCAAAGATACTGGAGTGGTTTGCCGTTTCCTTCTCCAGCTCATTTTACAGATGAGGAAACTGAGGCAAACAAGATGGATTGACTTGCCCAGGGTCACACAGCTAGTAAGCGTCTGAAGCCAGATTTGAGTTTAGGAAGATGAGTCTTCCTGACTCCAGACTATCTATCTACAGCACCACCTACAAAGTGTTCTCATAAAGAAGCCTTTAAACCAGGGGGTCTAGACTTGGGATCTGTGAAATTGGTTTTCTTTTGAAAAATTTTTTTGCCTCTTTATAGTATTTCAATATTGTCAGTTTCCTTCGTAATCCTATTCATTTTATTTTGCACATTTTAAAAGCATTCTGAGAAGGGGTCCAAAGACTTCACTGGGCTGCCAGAGGGGTCCATGACACCAAAAATTTCAAGAATCTTTGAACAGTGACAGTAAGAATTATCTTTTTGGCTACTTGTAAATCATTTAAGTTAAGTCAAAGTCTTCTACATAAGAGTCTATAAAACAATATATTTAGGCTAAGATATAAATCAACAAGCAGCAAGCTAAATTAAAAGTTACCAGATAAGTAAGGTTATTTGTTTTAGATAAGAACGAAGAAGAAACAATCAACCATAACAGCTGTCTTGACTGACTTTTACATTCCGTAGACACCTAGAATAGGACCCTACATCCCATAGACCAGAAGTGACAAACGGAGCCTACGTTACTCCCAAGTTCATCACATGAAAATGTAATGGGGAAATATTTAATGAAATAAAGTAAAAAATACAATAAAACAAAGGTGACATTACATTTTAAAACTAAGTCAATATTGCTTGCCATTTCTGTTTGAATTTGACGCTACTGCTATGGACTATTTAAAGCTTTTTTCCTTCATTGAATTGGCATTTCAGTTACTTTCAAAAGACAGGTGCATATTTTCATGATGGCTTTCTTGGAATATTGTTTTTCTATTTGTGCCTAAATGTTAGGGTTGAGAAAGATGTTAGCTGTAACATAGTCTAACTCTAGGGCAACTAGGTGGTGCAGCGGATAAAGCACTGAGCCTGGAGTTAGGAAGACCTGAGTTCACATTTGCCCTCAGACACTTAACCGTGGCAAGTCACTTAACCCTGATTGCCTCAGTTTCCTCATGTAAAAATAAGCTGGACAAGGAAATGGAAAACCACTTCAATATCTTTACTAAGAAAACCCCCAAATAGGGTCATATTGAGTCGGACAAGACTGAAATGACTCAACAACAGTCCAACCTTGTTAGCAACTAGAATCTTTTCTCTTTGACTTATAACCCAGTGGTTTTTTCCATTACACAAGACTTTGATGTCTTCCTCTAAGAGTGTACTTCACTGCCACGGCTTTTTAAAGTCAGCGCTTACACATAACTGCTATAGAATACCTTTGAAGTAGGAAAAGATTTTGTAATAGCAATTCAGAGAGATTATCACCTAAATAATAAGACTATTCTAGTCTGTTCATCCTTTAATGGATTCCTTCTTAGGAGAAAACCCCTTTCAAATCAAGACGCCACTGAAAACCATGGTGACTCTTACATAATGCATTTGGAAACGCTTGCATAATGCATTCTACCTTGGATAGATGTGGAGATTGGATTTAGTGATATTTCAAGTCTTCCTATTTGAAAAATTTGACCCTGCCTCATTTTCATGCCTTATTTTTATACTTTTCCGTGCCACCTCCCTCCAACCCCAATTCAGAAGTCTTAATGTTTCCCTGTTTCCTGTAGGATAAAACACTTAATCTGGAAAATTAAGGTGCTATGTAATCTGTCCCCTACCTATCTTATTTCATATTTCTTCCCCTTCACATATACTCTGTCCCATTTAAGCTGACCTTCTGGCTGTTCCCCAGATACAGCCTTCCATTTCCCATCTCAATGTCTTTGCACAGGTGGTTGCCCTACATCTTTATTGTACTCCCTCCTCACCTCTGTTTTATAGAATCCCTAGCTTCCTTCAAAGCCTAGCTACTACCTCTTATAGATGGCCTTTTCCAAACCCCCACTCCACAGGTTATTCAAGCTTTTTTCCCCTTGCAATTACTTTATATTATTTTGTAAATTCTTTGTATTTTGTTACCTGCAAACATGTATATCTTCTCCAATAGAATGGAAGCTTATGACTTCACACCATGTGGGTGAGTAGAAAGTCACCCATGTAATATCCTTGAGAACAGGGATTATTTCATTTTTTTCCCACCACTTTCAGCTATAACTTGAATTTTTTAATTCAATCGAATTTCATGCCATAGGCTTGTTTCTGAAAAGTTATATGTAAAATAGATTCCTACAAAAATGAATTCTTGTCCCAGTTAGCTGTCAGACCAATTTATATTCTATTTTAAATGTTCTGAGAGCTAAATAAAGGAGTACAGCTTTAGTAAAAGGAAGATTCCTCGGAAAGTTTAGCCAATTCTTCAAGTTGCAGCATTTTATATGGAGGATTATCTTAAGAGAAAGTAAAAACAGTCCCACTGTTTTAGAGAGTTAGACGCATTCTTCTCTAGGAAACAGTCAACCAAAGATCCAAAGAACCAAATCTAAATTGGCTTAGCTGGTCAGTTGGCCTCAGATCATGCCTTCAAGTAAGATGGAGTTATAAGGAATTCAGGTGATTCGAGAAACATTTGGGGCTCCAGCCAGAGAAGTCTTGGGCTTGAAATATGAATTAGGAGGATTTTGGGGCTGGAATTACTTGGGTAAATTACCCATCATTTCACATTCAGACCCTCTTCAGTACTCTATTTGCCAAAAAAAAAAAGGCTACTAATGCTGCCACACGGTTTGGTTAACCCTTGTGCAAGGAGTCTTCCTTCATGATGACAACAGTTCTACACCCACTGATGATCGTTAAAGGCCAGCATAACAAACTTTCCATAAGGATGGACCCCTGTTAGCCTTTCACTGCTCATTCTGGATGAGTCAGGAAAGCAGCAAAGAAAGAATCTGGCAAATGGAACCCACTGATTTTCCAAAAAAGCTTCTGAAACAATTTGACTACAGGTAGAGTATATGGAGCTTTCTAAGGGGAGTCCACAGGGAAATTGAAACGTTCCAGAAAGAGACATTTCTGCTTGTCTTCCTGGGCAAAACCAAGGAAGGATTCTTGTTTTTTAGTACTTTTGCTCCTTTACTTTGGTCTCACCAAAACATCCATTGTACAAATGTTTTGAACTGCCCTTGATGAATTACCAATAATGCCCACAAGTAGAACATAAATGTTGTGACATAACACAAACCAACTTAAATTTTTCTGGTCTTATTTTTTTTTTCAAATGTATCAGCCCATATGGACAATTTTAGGCATAGGGGATAAAATTGCCCTTTCTGGTGCCAGTATCAACCAAAGGTCTGGCTCGTGCAAAATGAGAGTCATGGCGTGAGGAAAATGAAAATCTCTGTGTTGCCAGAAATTGTTTGTGCCGAGAGAGTTAGCAAATCAAATTGAGCACATGATGCCTGCCAACCCACGTCAGGCCAAATAATTCACTCCTTTTGGACTGCTTCTTTTGAAGCCCTCTCTAATAAAAGGCTAGGAGGAAGGTGAGAAAGGGAGGATTTTACAATGGAAAAGGAAAAACTGGCTTGAATGGATCAACTCTTTCATCCAGTTTTAGTGCCTGAAAATTCACATAAATTCAAGGGAAATGAGTGATTTCCTGTCTGTTAGAAAGAAGCAACTGAGGATTTGGGGGGGGGGATGGAGAAGGGGAAGCACGTAGTCACCTAGATAACAAGTTATCTGACCCCCAAAAGAGGTATTATTTGTAGTTTACTCTATTTCTTTTTTTTCCATTCATGCTCAGACTGTCAGATCCTTAAATTATAACCCAGATAGGATGAGTCCATCCTTTTTTATTTATCTGAGTATCCCCATAGGTCCTGTACTATCTGTGTATTTCCAGACTGCATAGGATAAGGCCACATTAGCTCCAGTTTTTGAGAGAAACAGGCCTGAAGCCAAAATGGGTGGAGTTAGAAATAGAAATGAGATCTCTTTCTATATCTATCTATCTATCTATATATATGTATACATCTAATATACTTTCAGGGGATTCAGTTCATTTGACAAGAACAATCTCAAGATCATAAACTTTGGAACTCTATCCCCTAATCTCCTCCCTGTGTGTTCTAATATTTTCATGCCCACTTTTGATCATCATAATTTTTTTTCTTATTTTTAATGGTCCATATATCATGAAGAATCCTTCCTTGGTTTTGCCTAGGAAGACAAACAAAAATGTCCCTTTCTGGAAGGTTTCAATTCCCCTGTGCACTCTCATTAGAAAGCTTCATATACTCTACCTGTAGTCAAATTGTTTCAGAAGCTTTTTTGGAAAATCAGTGGGTTCCATTTGCCAGATTCTTTCTTTGCTGCTTTCCTGACTCATCCAGAATGAGCAGTGAAAGGCTAATAGGAGCCCATCCTTATGGAAAGTTGTGTTGGTTAGATTTCCAACCACAAATGTTTCTTGTTGATTGTGGTGAATGAACCTTCTTAATTATAGGGGTTGGTTATTTCATTTCACTCAGTCTGTGGTGAAGAGCCACAGTCAAAGATAGGGTCAAAGATACAAGTGAATACTTTTTGAAACCGGCTTCACCTCTTTCATGTAAATGGCAGGTAAGTACGTGTCTTGGCACCTCAAAAGCTAAGTCACTCCTAAGCTCCTTGGGCCTCTTAATTCAAGAAATATTTATTAAGCATCTACTGTTTTCAAGGGCATTATGTTAGATACTCTGGGAGAAATCAATTTAAATATGATTCCGTCCCTGCCTACATGGAGCTTATAGTCTAATACACTCTTTGGAAGGCTTGTTTTCTGCACAAAAGGAAGGGATTGGGACCAAAGAAAGCCAATGTGTGTTCCCAGTCTGTGGGATACTGATCTTCATGCACTGGCAGCCTCTGAATCACAAACCATGGAGTGATGCAAGACCTTAGAACTTGGACCTTCAGTCCTATACTTAATTTTATCTCCAGATTCAATTAAGTGATTTTGCTCTGGCCACAAGTGCTGAAGGTTAGAATGATCTCCCTCCTGGTGGATACTATAACTATGGAACAGTCTGGTCCAAACAGAGGTGCTTTTTATGATAAGAATGTTTGAAGAGCTGTATATAGTTGAAGACTTTTTTTTTCCCTGACAGGTGTTTTTCCAGGAGTGGGGGGTGAACGAGGGGTGGATGAAGGGACATCCTCAATACTATTATGCCTATTAGGATCCAAATACAAACAAAAACATTCCAAAGAAACCTGGGTTTTTGATTAAACTGATGTTGTTTGTGAACTCAATCTTCAGGCACTATGTAAAAGAACTCTGATCTGGCAAAAAACAAAGATGACACAATTAGATATTACTTGCTGGTCTGTACTAGCTGGAAAATGGACTCATGACAAAAACCTAAGTTGTTTCAGTTATAGACAGCCTTTAGAGTCCCAGTGGACTTTAAATTTGCTTAAAGATAGAAGCGTTTTCTTTGAGGTGTTGTAGAGACATCAAGGAGGGGAGGACTACTATCCTAAAACAAGGTTTTGGAGAGTTCTTCATAATTTGGAAGCCCTGTGATTGGAGGGACAAGACATAGAGCTTGATCAGCTTCTCTGAAATTAACAAGGGCTCTCATTAGAGCGAGATTTCTTGACTTTCTTTATGTCATGGATCCCTTTAATAGTATTAATCCTAATGGTAGCTAGCATTTATGTAGAGCTTACTATGTGCCAGACATTATGCTAAGCACTTTACAAACATTATCTCATTTTATCATAACAACCCTGGATGTAGGTGCTATATTATTTCCATTTTATAGATGAGGAAGCTGAGGCAAACAGTTGATAAATGACTTGCCCAGGGTCACCCGGCTATTAAGTGTGAGGCCAGATTTGAACTCAGGAAAACAAGTCTTTCTGACTCTTGGTCCCACTGCACTACCTATCTGCCGTTAGACATTCTTTATCCACTTGGTTTTTCCCTGTTGTCACTAGTTAGGTCAGGATCTTTGGAGTGATGATATCCTTTCTTTAGGATGCTCTGCAAATTGATGCAAAATGCCATCCACAAATAAGAGTATTTGGAGGATCTCATCCGCAATAAAGGAATTTCCTTTTTTTCTGGACCATATCCATGAATGTAACAAATATCATTAGTGAGCTTATTTTTTCCTAATCTCTTTCACATTAAGTAGTAGTAATGAGACGATCATCAATGTTGCCTGTTAAATCTTTCAAGGAATCTTGAAAGGAAATAGATCTTAAGAGTTTAAATATAGGTATTTTGAAATCATTGATGATAAAAAACTCAAACTTTAGTTGTATCTCTGGGCAAAGCTTTCTTTTATTCTATTTTTTCTTCCACTACTCATCGTTTTGTGAGTTATTACTCATATCATCATAATCATACTCATAACAGCATAATCATTTATCATCTTTCTTTGTCAGATCGTAAAATCAGTTTACATACTAAATCAATATTGACTCTTGTCTGCCTGGCAAGAAAAACAAGTGGTTTGCTTGCTGAAGCAGTTTCTGGGCTTCTGTGGTATCTGTGGTAGCTACTGATTTATATTGAGATTTCCTTAGGATGTGGCCATTGTCTATATCAAAATCTGTTGTTTTATCCTTTTCCCTCTTTTGGTACCAGCAGATTATCTAAATAGGTCGGGTTGAAGTTTCCACATTTACATGGAATGTATCTTCTCATTTTTGTTTTTTCTAGTTTGAGATTGATTTCAGTCTTTGCTCTAACAAGTTACTACTTTGACTTCATACACACTGCCAACAGAAATGTTTCACATTTTTAACTCCAAAGAATGGGGCTTATAATACTACTAATGTAATGGTCAATAAAGAGCCAGAATGAATCATATATGCATGTGTGTATGTGTATGTGTATGTGTATATATGCATACATAAATATATACACACATATTTTAATAGCTTCTGCTTCATGAAAAGACCAGAACCTCAGAGAGATTGTAATTAATTACTATTAGCATATAGGAAGAGTACCTTAAATAATCTTTGGATTGAGCCAGGAACTGAGATTCATTGACTTAGGGATAAGAAGCCAATATCATCTTTTCCCAAACTCACTGCTTTGTCATAGCTGTTAAGGGATGAATTACCAAAACATTGTGGTATGGTGGAAAGCATTAAGGAGCATCGATTCAAATTTCTCCTCTGATGCTTGCTACCCAAGGAACTATGGACAAGGCACAAGTAACTTCGACCTCAGTCTGCTCATCTGAAAAAGGAGGAGATTAGACTAGATCGGAATGGGGAACCTGCAGCCTCAAGGCCATCTGCTAGGTCTTTGGGTGCATCCTTTGAGTTCATGTTTTACAGAGCAAATCCTTTTAGTAAGGGGATTTGTTCTATGAAGTTTGGATTCAGTCAAAGGGCTGCACTTGAGGACCTAGAGGGCCCCATGTTTTCAGGCCACAGGTTCCCCTCCCCTGAACTAGATGATCTCTAAGAACATTTTTAACACTTATCTAGGAATTTGTAAACTCTTTAAAGGAAGGTGAAAAACTAGCACTTCTCCTTTCTGAAAGTGTAGCAGAATGTTGGTGGTGGTGCTAATGTGTGACCTAACCACTCTAGGCCCAGTTCTTTTACTTCTTAAGAAAGGAGTTAGATGATTTTAAACGTGCCTTACTCTTCTAAAATCCTGTATCTCTCTGACATGCTAGAGCATTATCCCAAGAAGAATGCCTCTTTAGCCTTCCTTAATACACATAGATCTAGTTAAATCAACCAGTTTCAACACTGCTACTTCTTTGGACTAAAAACCTTCATGGCCCAGGTTCCTGAAGGATGTTCTTTGATATAGTTGTTGTTCTTTGAATAGTTGTTGTCACGTGGTTCTTATGTAACTTAGGTTATTTTTTAAAATTTTTGGCTTTTTTTCCCTCTCATAAATCAGAACAACTCAGACTTTATTTTCTTTGTATTTCGTAAATTTTCTCCCTCCTCACCTTCACCTCTCAGAATCCCTAGCTCAGATGTCACTTCCTAGAGAGTATCTAGAACCATTAGAGTATTGGACTTAGTCAGGAAAACTTGAGTTCAAATCCTGTCCCAGAGACTATGGGAGAACATGATATGTGCAACAATAAAGATGATGCCAAGTAGAGTGTCCTAGAAGCTAGATAAAGTACTCTTGGAAAAATTGGGAAAGAATTACTTTTAGCTTGATGGGCTCAAAGAGACTTCCTGGAAAAGATGGTACCCTCTTTCTAATAGAGAGGTGATGGATTCAGAGTACAAATTAAAACCTTTTAAAAAATTTTTTGAACCTGGACAATGCAATGCTTGACTATGCATGTTTATAACAGGTTTTTCTTTTCTTGCTTTTCCAGAAGGGGGGACCAAGGGTAGAGGAAAGATGGGGGAGACAGAGAGAAAGATGGATATTTGTTTGAAAATAAAGTAAAATTTAATTCTGAAATGTTTTTAAGAAAAACAAAAAAAGAGAAGATTAAAAAAAATGCCAATCTCAGGAATTTGTCTTTTATCCTTCAGGGAGTTAGGGAGGCAACGTGCTTTAGGAATGATTATTTTGGCAGCTGTCTTGGAGTTTGAGTTGTAGAGGAAAGAAATGGGAGAAGCGGGAGAATCAATTAAGAGGTTATTGTAATAGTCCAGGCCAAAAGGTCATAAAGGCCTCCTATTTGAGTAGAAAGAAGGGGGACAGAGTGGGGAGACATTACAGGGCTAGAATCTCCAAACTGGCTACTGATTGGATGTCGTAGAGTAAAGACTTGAGGGTGTAGACCTAGGTGTTGTTGTCGTCATTGTTGTGTTCGTCCTTCATTGCCATCAGAGACATGATGACATGACTTGCACTTGACTTTGTTTTTGAGTGAGGGAAGGCTGTGTAGGTCACCAGTACCATCTGAATCCAGTGACCAGATATTCATCAGGATGCACTGGGAGACCTTGGCCTAAAGGGGCCAAGGTCTATTCAGATACTCACTTAGGATGAGGTAAGGCCCATGTGACCAGAATTAGAATAGATGATGGAATAGAATTAGATAGATGATGGAAGGGGGTGTTTAGGGAGGAAGATAATGAGAATGAACATTCTGAGAGGCATTAGTGGCTAATCACTGACGGGTATTCCAACTGCCTGAGTCCCCTAACGTAGAGCACATGATTAAGCTGCAGCCTCCCCTAAACCCAAACCAGAAAGCATTGAGAAGCAAGAGAGTTTGACCAGATATTTAAAATGTGCACTTTTAAAGCTACCTTAGCATGTTTGAGACAAATTGAAGTTGCTTAGAGGACGGGAATGGGGATTGTTGCTTGAGTCTGGAAAGAGGTCGTTTCACTCTTTTCTCATATGTGCTATGTTTCAGGCCCCATCATCGTCTTAAGAGGAAAATGGTTTGCTAGGTACAACAAGCACTGATGCTAATGTAAATGTCTGAGAAAATTGTAGTGGTTTATTTTTTCTAAAATCAAGCCAAAATTTGGCAGCAAATAATCGTAGGCTGTGTCTGAGCTATCAAAATGTATTTCAATTACGGTCCTTCAAAATAAGGAAAGGTCAAAACAAATGGAGGGAGACTCTCTGGGGAACATTTGTGCTGGTGCCATTACTAGAAAAGCAGCCTCCTAAAGTCACAGTTAAATAAGGACTTTGAAGTTAACTAACCTCACCTGACTCCCTGCTGCTCCTAATTAAATTAGCTTTCATTGGCATCCCAATTCTTCAGGAGTCCCCCTAGAGCCAGCCTTTAGCCTTGTTCTTCCGACATGGATTGGCCTTCTCCAGTTTATTATCCTGCAAGTCCCTCACTCCACACTAATAACCCTTTTCCTTTTAACCAGACCTTGTGTATTTGGCCTTTTTTGTTGTGGTTGTCACTGTTGTTCAGGTCACCAACTTTTTGTGATCCTTTTTGGGGTTTCCTCGTTAAAGATTCTGGAGTGGTTTGCCATTTCCTTTCCAGCTTATTTTACAGATGAGGAAATTGAGGCAAACAGAGTAAAGTGACTTGCCCAGGGTCATACAGCTAGTAAGTGTCTGAAGCCCCCTTTGAATTTAGCTGCTTCTGACTCCAGGTCTGGCATTCTGTCCACTGGGCCTACCCACAGCTTCCTGACACATAGTAAACGCTTACTATAAATGCTAGTTGGCAGACTTAAAAGTTTTAAGGGTGAAAACAGGGATGGAGATTTAAGGGGTTAATCTAAGTGGATTCTGTTCTGGGTGGGGACAGGTTTAGTAATAAAGGACACAGGTAGGGCAATGAATTAGTCTTGTAGTTCTTCAGTTTGAGTCATGACTGACTCTTTGTGGACCCTATTTGGGTTTTTTTTGGCAAAGGTAATGGAGTGGTTTGCCATTTCCTTCTCCAGCTCATTTTGTAGATAAGGAAATTGAGGCAAACAGGGTTAAGTGATTTGCCCAGGGTCTCACAGCTATCTGAGGCCAAATTTGAACTCAGGGAGAGGAGTTTTCCTTATTCCAAACCCAGTGCTCTCTCCACTATACCACCTCGTTGCCCCACATTCTTCTCCCAGACCTACTGCTACTGGGGATACAGTACCTGTGACTGAAGCAGATATGCATCCAATTAGCTTCACACGGAGGAAGAAACACCTGTTCTGTGGATGCAGACTGTACACACACCTAATTCTAGGCTGTTCATTCAATAAAAACTGTGAGCAGCCTTGACAGGCAAGGTAATGTCCCAGTGATCTGAGGAGCTAAACTATATATGCAGATAAGCAGAGTCCAAGGAAAAAATGTGAAAAGTGTCTCAGGCAAGTACACAAATACTCATTTCACTATTTGCAAGGAAGACTAAATCAGAGAATTTGGATAGTTAATGCAAGTCAACAGCACTGTAAGAAGGGAGGGGAAGGGGCTGAGACTTTAAGGTTAAGGGAATCGCTACTGTCTTCTCTGGGTACAAAGGGAAACATGAATAATTTAGGAGAAAAAAACATTATGGATGCTTTGGAACAAGAGAGGAAAGACAGTGTGCTGTCTGCCCACAAGGAGCTTAAAGTCTTTTGGTGAAAACAATATTCACAAATATCAAAGTACATAGTAGGATATGATAAAATAGCAAGGCATAGGGAGAAATGACCATGATGGAATAGGAAGTATTAAGAAATAGAATACCAGAAATGAATGGAACCTTAGAGATCATCTATTTCAACACTTTCATGAAATTAGAAGATTGAAACCTAGAGAAATATATAGAAAAAAATAGTGAGAAATTAGGTCGAATGGGTGAAGCCGGGCCAAAATAAGGAAAACCCTGAATACTAGATAGAAGGGAAAGAACTCTTTCCAGCCAGGAGCCCATTAAATATTTTTGAAAAGAGTAGTAGCTTTGTGTTCTAGGAACATTATTTCAGAAATACCGTTTATGATGAATTAAAGGCTGTGAGGTGATCAGACTGTAGAGTACTTAAGCCCCGATAACAGACCTGTTTGTTCTAACTAACCTGGCCTTAAGGTAACCTTTGAAAGGATGCTTATACCATTAGTTAGAATTTCTGAAATTAATAGAAACAAAAAGCACAACAAACTCCTTATGTGACTATAAAGATTTAGAAGGCCACTTAACAAGTATATGAGAATGTAGAAACAGACTCTCTGTGCAAATTGGTAGAAATATCTCACCATATTGATGAGCTACTTTGATCTCATTCATTGACTGAGGCCTTTTATGAGTGTAAAATGGAACCTTAAATTTATAGTATTTCATTCCTCTCTTGTTCCAAAGCATCCATAGTGGTTTTTTCTCACATAGTTTTTATTGAATGAACAGCCTGGAATTAAGTGTGTGTACAGTCTGCATCCATAGAACAGGGCTTTTTCCTCCCTGTGAAGCTAATTGGATGCACATCTGCTTCAGTCCCAAGTACTCTCTGCCCCTTTGGAGCCTCAAGGCTTTCTCTTAAGCTCCCTGTCCCTCAGCTTCCTGTATGTTAAAGATAAGGATGCTTGCGCTACCTGTCACAGATGTTTGTGAGGAAAGCACACTGCAAAGCTTAAGGGTGTTGGAGAGCAGTGAGCTAAATCAGATGCTGTTTAAATTTCCCCAGCCTGGCAGTCTTGTCTGGCCCATACATCTGATGTCATACAGTAGTCTACAGCCTTCCTCTGAAGTCCCTCCCAGCCTTTAACAAGGAGTTTTTGTGTAGGTAAACAAATAAATGAAATTTCACCACTTCTCTCCCTGTCCGACGAAAACCCTTAGCTAAGGAGATCTCAGGCTAAAGAAAAACTGTTTTATTTGTATTTTGATTTTTTAAGAATAGATCTTTTTGTTTATACAAAGCTGTTATTAACAGGGGCATAGCATATTGGAAAGAATGCTGGCTTTGGAGTAATAGGATCTGGATTTGAATTCTGGCCTGTCTGTTAGTGGAATGTGACTGTGGGTGAGTCACTTAAACTATCTGGACCTCATCTTTAAAAAGAGAGGGTTGAACCAGAGAAGAGGTAAGGTCTCTTCTAGCTCTTTATCTGTGACCCTTTGAATTATGTCTTGTTATGTAAACAAATTTTACTGTTTGCACTGTACAAGGTGATATGGTTTAGCTCTCCATTTGAAATTTATACACATAGGAAGCTGACTGGCTCACTGAGAGATCTAATGATTTGCCCTCTGGCATTCAGTTTGTGTCTTGTCAGAGGCAAGAATTAAACTTAGAAATGATAGGTGGGGTACTGGGTTTGCAGTCAGAAAACTGATATTCAGAGAATTCAGATATTCCTTGTGACTCTTACAAGCTGTATGACCCTTGGCAAATCACTTAACCTTGGTTTCCTCATCTATAAAATGGGGCGAGTGGTAGCACCTACTTCCCAGGGTTGTTACAAGGATCTCACATAAAATTTTATATTACATATACATATATATGAACTCATATGTGTGTGTAAATTTGTTTAAGAATTCCTGCTATAGATGATTAACTTGGTGAATGGACCATTGACTAGTTTAGACTGGTGCCCAGTCCAAAGTTGCACCCAGAAGCAAGAAAAAAAAGAAAATAACAATTATATAGTGCTTACTGTGTGCCAGGCACTATACTAAGCGCTAAATAATAATAATATTAATACCATATTATTTATATAATAATTATAAAAAAGTAATAATAAAGAACATTTATACAGTATATACTATGTGCCAGGCACTGTCTTAAGTGATTATATTTACAATGCTATCACTACAGCCATTATCTCATTTGATTCTCACAACAATACTAAGAGATAGAGGCTATTATGATCTTCATTTTACATTTGAGGAAACTGAGGCAATCAGAGATTAAGTGACTTACCCAGGGTCACACAGCAAAGTGTCTGAAGCCATATTTGAACTCAGGTCTTGCTGACTCCAGTCCCCAAGATCTATCCACCATACTACTTAGTTACTCCTACAACAAAATGGTACTTCTTTTGTTCACCCCTCAACTTTGATTTTTTTTTTTAAAAAAGTTGTTTGCATGTTATTTTCCCCATTATCCGATTATGACCTCCATGGTATCAGGGGCTGAGTTTTGTTTGTTTTGTTTTGGTTTGGGTTTTGTTTCTGTCCCCAGCACCTAGGTTTTAAATAAATTCTAGTTGACTTGATCTGACTTCAGTGAACACAACCTCATTTGGCCTACACTAATGGATTATGCTATGGCATTGGGTTTAGAATTTAGCAGATTAATATCAATGGTGTTATTCATAGTTGACATTTATTAAGTTTCTACAGTGTATAAAGTGCTTTTTATGGTTTTATGGTTTGCTCAAGCTAGCAATTGCATAGGGATTGATTTGACTACAACTAGAAGGTCAAAATGTGATAATTCAATAGAGCTGTGATGTCACTGGTGTGAATGCCCTCTCCAGTGGGACAGATGAGTCCGACCCATGCTGCTTATCCTGTGCCAGTGAAGGATCTCTCCAGCACATCAGAGGGCTTCCTTCATCTGTTTCTTTTCATATTTTGTGGATTCCAGTGCAGCCCTGGGGCTATCCATGCAACCATGTACCCTCCATCTTACCACATGCCTGGTCCATCTCTCTTTACAACAATTTTTGGTCACAAGTTTTCATTGGCACTATGAGATATATGCATATACATGTTTATGCATGTATACACATACATGTACACACACATTTATACACATACATATATGTATACATACACACATGCATGTATAGCTTGTTCATAATGTGTTTTCCCATCATGCTTTGAGTCACCTACAGTGCTGGCCTCATAAATCATGCCCGTCACAGACATAACATTGGTACCAAAATCATGAGCATTTAGAAATTCTGGAAAGCATTGTGCAGTTTCCTAAATGTGATTCTACAAGGGCTGTTCCTCCAGATTTAGACCTGGAACATACTTTAGAAGCCACCAAGTTTAACTCTCAGCCCTTAGAAATTGAGGTTGATTAGTGCCAGGCCTAGAGGCCTGTATTGGGCTACCCGAGTCTTTCTTACCTCACCTCCGAGGTCTTCGGCTGGCCAAAACCGGATGCACATATGAGAGAAAGGATGTTCCAGAGTCGAACAAGGGTTGAGCTTTATTTCAGGGTCTAGTTACAAGTGCAGGGGGGTCTTCCTTAGGAGGAAGAGGGGGAGATTTCCTAAGGAGGCTAGGATCTTAAGGGCTTGGAAATAGAAGTACAAGCGGGGAGAGAGGGGGAGGGGAGAGAGGAAAGAAAAGAAGCGGAGCCTACTGTCCTCTTGGCTCCTCACGTGCTAAGAGAGCTTTCAGGCTTCCTCAATCCTACTTAACCTTCAGCCACACAGTTTGCATCTCAATACCGTGCTGTTAGGTAACTAGGTGTGCTCCAATCCGGGACCATCTCGAGGGCGGGGAGATCTCTCTCCCATCACGTTTCTCACGGGAAGAGGCGGAATTACTCTAGATAGCTCGGTTCACCTCGATTCCCTGCCGTTCCTGGGAGGGTCTCGTGAGAGCTCTAAGATTTAGAAGCTCCCACCTTTACCCGCCCGAGACTGTCCACACGGAATTGAGCTTCCAATCCCAACAGATTAGCTTGCCCAAGACCTCAGAAGTAGTGGTAGGAGAACTGGGATTTGACCATGAGACCTGACGCCAACTCCAGAATTCTTTCTATTGTACTCCAGTTCAAACAAAAGAAAAGAGATATTAGAACCTGGGTTATGTCCCAGCCTTGCCACTTCTTGGTTTAATGACCTGGAACAAATTCACCTACAGATTTTGTGCTTCAAGCCCTCATTTGTATAAAATGGAGATAATCCATCTACTTCTCCCAGTCACATTGTAAGAATCAGCTGATATAATGTATGGAAATTACTTTGTAAACTAAAAATCCCATTTAAAACTGTCAGCTCTGATTTATGCATGTTGACCTTTAGGGCTGGGCACTGTACTTGCCATCAGTTATGCACTGCTCTCACCTGGTAGCTAGCCGATTGTGATTTCATACCAGTCGACTGTAGTGGGATTAACTTTGGATAATAACTGGACACCAGAATGCATTCTTCCCCTGCCTCATCCAGGAATGAAAAAGGGATGGGGCAGCCAATCTACTAAATAGAAACAATTTTCAGTGGTGCCAACTTCATAGAACAAGCACCCTGAACATCTTGTTATCATACTTAATGGCTGTTCTGAGTGCCCTCTGTCACTTAGCTCTACTTTTCTTTCTGGCAAAAAGATAGCTTTCTTTCTCAGACATGGGCTCTGTGTGCCAGCCCAAGCAAGAGCAGATTGGGCACCTCCCCAGGAGAGCTCAGGGGAGATGCTTGGCACTGTCCCAGATACCTCTGGTTAACTGATCGCAGCTGCTGCCCCCTGGTCTCTTCAGATACAGTAGCTTTCATCTTCTTAGAATGGAGAGTACCAATCCTCTGGTGGGGAAAGAGGGCCTTTAAGGCAATTCTTCCACCTATCTACCTTTACTTACCAGGTAAGGTGACTTGGCAAACTGTGGGCTACATTTTCTTCTCCCAAATTCTGGAAAATTGTTTTTCACACACACAAAAAATAAGCATTTACTATGCGCCAGACATTTTACACATAATCTCATTTGGTCCTCACAACAACCACATGAAGTAGGTACTGTTAGGATCCTCATTTTAGATTTGGAGAAACTGAGGTAAATGAAAGTTAAGTGACTTGCCTGTGGTCACACAGCTAGTAGGTGTCTCAGGATTTGAACTGGATTTGAACTCAGACCCAACAATCTATCCACTGCACCACCTGGCTGCCTCATTTTTGTGTGTATAAAGAGATATTCAGAAAGGCTGACTCTAAATGTTATCTCTCCATTCTTTATCATCCCAGTACAGTTTTATCTCTCTCCTTGATTTTCCCTTTCCCTTCCCCTAACTCCTTTATATGATGATAGCACCTACCTACAACGATTGGAAAGCTTGTCTGATGAAACATGCGTGTCATTGATGAGAATGGAGAGGGCCCGAATACTAAAAGAATATTTGCTGTTGTCCCACATCTTTCCACTTACCTTGGGTCCACTTCCACCTACTTCACAGGGTCATCGTGAGGACTAGAGAAGATAATATATGTAATGTGATTTACAAACCTTAAAGGATTGTAGAAGAATGTCAGCTGTTATTATCATCATCACTTTTTTGCTTGAATGGGATTATATTCTAAATCATTGTAATTAGGTTTGGATTCCAGGAGCGTTAAATGATTTGTCACTTCAAGTAGAGGACTGGATCCTAACAGTAACTCTCATAGAGTGCTTGACAAAGTGCTTTGCTCACATAGACCTGGTGAGAGTCTGTAGTTCAAATAACCCTATTTTATAGCTGGGGAAACTGCTGCTCAGTGAGGTTGTGAGTTGCCCTTGCAAGTCTCACACTGCCTCTGAAACTTGGGTCCACTTACACGTAGATATGCTGTCCATCAGTCTTAAAACCAAAAGTTTTTAGTGGAATGATTTAGTCTAAAAATCCTTGGTATCTCAAGGACAAGGAGACCAGAGAGACCAAAAATGATCCTGCTCTCTGTTTCACCAGCTTTCTTTAGGAAGAAACTGGGCAACAGAATCCTCCTTCAGAAATGTGTACATTTTCACATACTGACTGACTACAATGACGCTGTAGGTCCCAGACATGCTGGCTCATTTGGGATTTGATTGTGAGACATGCTTCACTCTTCACAGTCTGTGGATCCTTTGTGGGAAAGCCCAGAATGTAGCAGCCACATGACTCAGGGAATGCTGGGAGTACATCCAGTTGAGGAATTGGCACAGTAAGGACTCCTATTCCTTCATGTCAGCACAGAATGGATCTGCTGACCTTTGCTGAAGGTCAGCTTGGTGAAAAAGTCAATAAGCTGATTAGGCCAAAGATTTCCATTTTTTTTTAGGTTAGACATAGAGAAGTTCCTGGAATAAGGCAGCATCTTGTTAATTTGCAAACTATCTGTTTGCTTGAGTAGCAAGACATGGAGATTATTGGGCAAGATGCAGGATAACACAAGTGTCCTTTTAGGATTTGAGGCTTCTCCATTCTCATCAGTGAATTACATGTTTCACCAGAGAAGCTTTCCCTCCCTTGCAGACTTTCTGAATATGGAGAGAGATGGGAGTAAGGGATACAGACCATCTGTGAATAGTGACTAACATTTCTAAAATGCATTAGAATTTGTAAAACACTTTTCATGTTATGTCATTTGATCCTCAGAACAACCTGATGAGGTACGTGCTGTTTTTATCCCCATTTTTACAGATGAGGAAACTGAGGCTGACACAGGTTAATTGATTTGCCTGGGGTCACAAAGATGCCACATGTAATTGTAACAATAGCTGTAAAATTGTTTGAGATGGGCTTTGAATTCATGACTCCCAAGGCCAACACTGTCCACTATGCCACCCACTTCACACATCTCAAATGAGATCTGGCAAGACAGTGAGGATGAATTAGAATCCATTTCTTATTGCTGGGGGAAATAGTCAAAAGGACATACCTGGTATATTTGAGCCAGGAATATAATTTTCCTTTGGGAAGCAGCAACAAGGGGCACACTTTTATTTTAATGGGACCTATTGATTTGATGACACTCTGGGGCTTTCTCCTGTGCTTTGCACTTGTTAGTCTCTTAATAAATATTTGTTGAATTGAATTGAATTAGACTAGATGATCTCTAAGGTTTCATTCAACTCTGGCTCCTAGGATCTTATGAATGTTGTTCAGTTGTTTGGACAATCCATAAAGCTGGTCCAGAGCTCAGAATTCACTAGGGAAGAGATCAGTCTGGATTGCATTGGATTGGACAAACCATTTAATGACCTCCAAGCTTTTCCCTGAAGCAGAGACCCATCTTTTGAACTCCAATTTGATTTCATTAGTACTATAGGTTTGCAAATCTCATCATATCAGAGACTCTGAAGAAACTAGTTTGTGGGTTGAGATGTATTTAGGTATAAATGTTGTTTTTCAGTCATATGCAAGTCATTATCACCCCATTTGGGATTTTCTTGGCAAAGATACTGGAGTGACTTGCCATTTCCTTCTCCAGTTCATTTTACTGATGAGTAAACTGAGACAAACAGGTGAAGTGACTTGCCTAGGGTCACAAGTTAGTATCGTAGGCCGAATTTGAACTCATCTTCCTGACTCCAGGTCTAGTTCTCTATGCACTGTGCCACCTAGCTGCCCTAGGTATAGTCTATGGTAGATTACCAAGAACTGTGTACCCTAAGTCATGTCAAAGTTATGAGAAAGACATTTGAATGGAAAAGGAACAACTCGTCATGTAGTGAGAACCAAGGAGATGATGGAGTCAGTGTGTTCTGCAGGTATCTGCAGAATGCCAGACTATCCAGAGGAAGGCTCCCTGCATGGTATGTGGACCTCCCCACTTCATCCCCATGGAGGACTCATGGGTGGACATGAGTGTGAGTTACATTGTTTAAGAAGGCATGGACAAGAAGGCACAGTTTTAGAGGGAGTGTTACAGATCCGGCGAGGCTGAGAGCTGTCATCTAGTCCTTTGTCTTTAACTCAGAAAGGAAAGTACTCCCAGATTACCTTCGTGAAAGAAAGTATGAGCATCTCTTTCCTGGACAAGGAACATTGTCTTTAAAAAAAAAAAAAAAGGATCTTGACTTTAGGCTCTAGGTTTATGACATCCCCTGCCCCCCCACTCACCAGGTTTTGGTCCTGACCTGTGAATACATCAGTGTGAGGAATTCCTGTTGTGGAAATGCCTTCCACTGATAGGCATCTTTTCTGTAACTTAGATACTTACTAGGAGGTTAAGTGATTTGCTCATGGCCACAAAGCTAGTGTGTGTCAGAGGTGGGATATGAACTTAGGTCTTCCTGACTGCGTGGCCAGCCTGTACCACCCACTGCCTCTCATGATTTCCTCTTGATCCTATGTAAAATCAACATCTTGTTTGCCAGTTTCATAAAACGTTACTTTTCCAGCACAGAAACAAATGAATACCATTTGAGGATGGGAGGATTGTCAAATTTGGGGCTACTGCTTATTTTTGTAAACTTATTTTTCTAAGCTGAGCTTCCTGAGCAGTGGCAGCAATGGCGTCTGCCAGACTCCTCACTACCCATCAGGACCTGCTGACTTCATCCTGGGATTCTTCTGACCTTTTAAGTTAGTGTGCTCTAAAAGTCGCTCTTCTTTCTAGTTTGGGAAGGCTGTCCAAAACATCTGAATTCACTGAAAAGACTTCTGGGTTATTTGTGGAACTCCAGTCTTCTTCCCATGTTTTGTCCTTTCGCACTAAGCAGAACACAGGAGGTGTTGAGACCTGCTGGCCTTGGACAGGTCGACTCAGATGTTGGGTTTCTGCTGTGACTTTGGAGAGGCTACTGGGAATAACAATAGGACCTGTGGTTTCACTGATGTAGGGAACCTCCTAGGTGAGGAAATTCCCTGTACCAATGCAAGTCAGCACTTTCTCTGCAATTTGTGTTACATTATATTATGTTATGTTCTAAATGTAATGTAATATACTGTTACATTAAATTATGTCACCTTACTATAGTATATTATGTTATATTCGAATTTATTATTAATTAACACAACATGATTTAGTCTTAATTAACATATGTCCTAATATTACGTTATACATAATATAATATAAAATATGATGTATATCGTATTGTATCATATCATATTACGTATCATATCATATTATAATCAGGGGCAGCTAGGTGTCACAGTGGATAGAGTCTGGACCTAGAGTCACAAAGACTCATATTCCTGAGTTCAAATCTGGCCTCAGATACTTACTAGCTCTGTGACCCTGGACAAGTCGCTGAACCCTGTTTGCCTCAGTTTCTTCATCGGAGAAATGAGCTGCAGAAGGAAATGGCAAACCATTCTACTATCTTTGCCAAGAAAACCCCAAATGGGGTTACAAAGTCAGACACAACTGAATAATTACTGATACTATATCATAGTATTTCCTAGAACATGGGTGGGGAACCTGCAGCCTTGAGGCCATGTGTGACCCTCTAGATTCCCAAGTAGGGCCCTTTGAATCCAAACTTCCCAGAAAAAAATCCCCTTAATAAAAGAATTTGTTCTGTAAAACTTGGACTCGGTCAAAAGGCCGCACCCAACAACCTAGAAGGCCACATGTAGCCTTCCTTCTAGGTCCCTCGATGCAGCCTTTTTTTGTTTGTTTTTCTCCAGATTTATTGATTTGTTTTCAGTTTTCAACAATCACTTCCATAAATTCTCAATTTTCTCCCCTTCCCTCCCTCCGATGGCATACAATCTTATATGGGTTCTACACATGCATTCCTATTAAATATATTTTCACATTAGTCATGTTGCATAGAAGAATTAAAACAAATGGGAGAAATCATGAGAAAAGCAGAACAAAACTTAACAAAAGAGAAAAGAGTCTGTTTCATTCTGTGTTCTGACTCCATACTTCTTTCTCTGGATGTGGATGGCATTTTACATCTTGAGTCCTTTGGAAATGTTTTAGGTCCTTGCATTGCTGAGAAGGGCTAAGTCTGTCAAAAACAGTCCTCGAACAATGTTGCTATTACTGTGTACAATGCTCTCCTGGTTGTGCTCCCTTCACTCAGCATCAGTTCATAGATGTCTTTCCAGGTTTTTCTGAAACCCACCTGCTCACCATTTCTTATGGAATAGTAGTATTCCATTCCATGAATATACCCCACCTTGTTCAGGCATTCCCCAGTTGATGGGCATCCCCTTGATTTTCAGTTCTTGGCCACCACAAAAAGAGCTGCTTGGGTAGACCCTTTTGACTGAGTCTAAGTTTTACAGAACAAATCCTTTTATTAAGAGGATTTGTTCTGTGAAGTTTGGATTCAGTCAAAGGGCCACAATTGAGGACATAGAGGGGCTGCGTATGGCCTCAGGGCCACAGCTTCCCCACCCCTGTCTTAAAACGTGGAAAGGTTAAGGCAATTGCCCAGGGCCCCACATTCAGCAAGTATCTGAGGCAAGACTTGATCTCACATTTTTTTAGCTTCAGGGATGATTCTCTGTATTCACTATGCCATAATGTCTCTCATAGACAAGGGGGAAATGTTTATAAAACTTTGCCACCCAACTAGGTTACCATTAAACTTTGAAGAGACTGTACCATTAAAAGAAGGTGGCACTTATCTCTCCATATTAGTAATTTAGGGAGACTAGTTATAGTTTTGTGGACAAGTACACATCAATTTTTTCTTCAGCCTAAAAAGTCTCAATTAGACAGGCAGGCTCAGAGTTTGAAGAAACTTGTTGAAATTCCTGGGATCTAAAACCCACAAATTTTTGTAATCAGTGTTCTCTGATTATAGGTTAAGTGTATATGCTCTCAGTTTGGTTATTTTACTTTAAACATGAAGTTTATAAAGCACTTAGAATTTCTTAGCAATGACCCTATAACACAAAGTAAGCAGCATTCTAAACAGATCCTTCTAGCTGTGTGGTATTCCACTCTCACCTTTGCAAAACACACACATGTATGTGTGTGTGTATGTGTGTGTGTGTGTGTGAGTCATTATAGTTGTGCAAGGAATTGCAATCACTATCTCTACATGAGAAAAAATGAGTATATTTACCCTTTTACCTTTTGAAGTAAAAAACAAGCCGCCGGGTCCAAGAATACAAAGCATAAAGACTTTTCCCATACTTAGAAGAATTAATTTAAGAGCAGAGATTCACTTTTTTTTTTTTTTTGGTCATGGAACCTTTTTGTAGTCTGGTGGAACTTATAGATTGTGTCTGAGAATAAGGTTTTCAAATACACAAAATAAAATACATAGAATTACAAAGGAAACCAATTATATTGAAATGCAATTATAAAAATATTTTTAAAACCAGGTTCATGGACCCAGCATTAAGAATTCCTGATTTACATGCAAATCGGAAAAGGACCTGTATGTACCAAAATATTTGTAGCAGCTCTTTTTGTGGTGGCCAAGAACTGGAAATCAAGGGGATGCCCATCAGCTGGGGAATGGCTGAACAAGTTGTGATATATATGAATGTAATGGAATACTATTGTGCTATAAAAAATGATGAGCTGTTGGACTTCAGAAAAACCTGGGAAGACTGATATGAACTGATGCTAAGTGAGGGGAGCAGAACCAGGAGAATATTGTACACAGTTACAGCCACATTGTGTGATAACTAACTTTGATAGACTTGGCTTTTCTCAGCAATGCAAGGTTCTAATTCAAGTCCAAAAGGCTCATTATGGAAAATGCTATCCACATTCAGAGAAAGAACTGCAGAGTCTGAATGCAGATTGAAGCATTACTGTTTGCTCTCTTTTTTGTTTTGTTCTTTCTTGTGGTTTATTCCATTTGCATTATATTCCAATTATAATTCTTCCTTTACAAGATGACTAATGTGAAGATATGTTTAATATGAATATATGTGTAGAGCCCATATCAGATTGCATGCTGTCTTGGGGAAGGGGGGTAGATAGGGAGGGGGAGAAAATCTAGAACTCATGGAACTGAACGTTGTAAACTAAAAATAAATAAATAAAAAATAATTCCCAATCTAGAGTTAGAACAGACCTCAGAGGCTACCCTCTCATTTTACAGATGAGGAAATTTGAGGCTCAGGGAGGTTACATGATTTACCGAAAGCCATATAGGTAGGAATATGAATGAATGAATGAATGATCATATATTAAATGCTTACGTGCCAAATACTGCACTGAGCAGTGAAGATAAAAATGCAAAACAACATATTTAGGGGAGTGGTATCCAAGAAAGTGTGTTTCGGTCTGGGAAGTCATTGGCACAGTCAGCGGAAGTCTAGAGCAGTTTAGTGAAATACCCTTTCCAGAGGCAACTCAGTTTTTATCAGGACTAGACTTGGACAGTGGGGTGGAGGCTGAGAGGAGAAGTGTAAATACCTGTCCTCTGGTGGGACAGCAGAAAATGACCAGGCTGAAGATGAAGATGCATGTGCCCAGAGAATGTCCTACTGAGTAGTTTAACTTTTGCCAAGTGATGTCTGGGTCTGGAAAAGCACAGGGATGATGATTAGAACAAGAAGGCAGCAGATGGAAATATCCTTTCCAGAGTCAGGGGTAGTGTTGATTTGATGTAGGTTCTCAAGGCAAGATGTAGAGAGGAGTAAAGATGAGAAAATTCAGAGCCCAAGTTCAGGGTGCTGGAGTAGAACTCGAATCCTTTGACTCCCAAACCAGAGCGCTGTCCACTGTACCATGCTGTTGCCTCCTAGTCATGTGTGATTACAATCTATCTATGCCCCTGCAATCTGGGCAAGTTTTGTTCATGTCAGTTTTTGTTCACTTACGTTCATTCCCACAGAGAATTTATCCAGTACACACATTGGAAACTTTCCTTGCATTCTTTAATATTTCAGAGAAATTGCGCTTGGAAGGAACCTAGAGATTCTACAAGGTATAGATAAGGAGGAGATTTTTCTAGACATAGTAGAGCATTGTGCTGAGGAATGGGGAGGAGGGGAGAGATGAATTATTATATATGAGGAAGAGCTAGCATCCTAGTGTTACGGGAGTGGAGAAAATATGAAGGAGAGAAATATGCAAGGAAACTTTGGAGAAAGCAGATGGAAGACAGACTGTGGAGGTCTTTAAATGCCAGGAAAATAATATACGCAGTGACTACAGCAATGTAAATACAAAAAACAAAAAACTGAAACTGAACATTGAGTCAATGCATTGTGCAGTCATGCCTGACTCTTCATGACCCCATTTGGGGTTTCCTTGGCAAGGGTACTGGAGTGGTGTCAGCCATGTCCTTCTCTAGATGAGGAAACTGAGGGAGAAACAGGGGTAAGTGACTTACCTAGGGTCACATAGCTATGAAGTGTCTGAGGCAAGATTTGAACTCAGGAACATGATGCACTATGGCACCACCTAGCTGCCCACTCAATAAATTCAGTCACCAAAAAAGCTGGTCCCAGTAAAGAATTAATAAAATATGCCTCCCTCCTTTCTTTGCAGAGGAGGGAATGTGTGGGTGTGAAATATCATACCAATTGACAGAATCAATTAATGTGTTGGGTTTTTCTTAACTAGTTTTTTTCCTTCTTTTTATTCTTTGTTACAAGATTGGCATGCTGAGGAGGGGATATTCAGAAATGAGAGTGGTGTTAAAAAAAAAAGATATCAGTATAAATAAGGTATGAATTTAAACATTTCACAGAGATCCATTTATCCCTCAGTCATGTCCTTCTTTTCTCTTTTGCTTGCTGCATTCCCGGTCCTCCATTTTGATAGACAGTATCTTTTACGCACGTTATAGATTTCCATTGCCCTTTGGTTCAGCTACAGTTTTGATTCTTCTGGGCTTATGATACTATGTAGGTATATCTAATTATAAAGTATTGAAATTTTTCACTTCTTTTCTCCCTATGCTCAAATAAAACCAAGCTGTTGAACTATGTATGAGCTCTGAAGTCCATCCCAGGTTTAAACCCTGCGTTTCTGTTTCGTAAGAACAGAAGGGGTTTATGTCAGAGAAGAGATCTAGGCAAAATGGCAGGGAGGCAGAGTTGGCCTACAGCTGCCTTCTTCACCTAATCAATCAGCAAGCATTATTTATTTGGTGCTTGTTTTGTGCCATGCACTGAGGATTCAGAGACAAAAATGAACCAGTTCCTGCCCTCAAGGAACTTGTATTCCATAAGGAGACATAGCAATACAACATGTACATAAGATGTACACACACACTCACATGCATATACATATATATGTGAATATACAAGGTAATTGAGGAGGATGTAGGACTAGAAGCTGGAGGTTCAGCAAATGCCTCATGTAAAATATGGCATTTTAAGTGGCCCTTGAAGGAAACTAAGGAATCCAAAAGGCACAGGTGAGGGAAGAGTCCATTCCAGGCATGTAAGTGACCTTGTACAAAGGCAGAGAATCAGAGATGAGGTATTTCATTGGAGGAACATGAAGAGGTCCAGTTTGGCTTGTCCATAGAATGCATAAAGCTGGGTAGTATATTATATGATATAGCTGGAAAGTTAAGTTGGAGCCAAATGGTGGAGGGCTTTAAATGCCAAACAGAGGAGCTTTTAAAACTGTTGTGACGGAGGCAGAGATTTCACACAGAGAAAAGAGGGCTCAGGACAGGGCCTTGTGTTCCACCCACAGTTAGGGACTGAGATTTGGAAAATGAACAGAGGCCAGACAAGTAGGAGGAGGACCAAGAGAAATCTGAGTCATGAAAACCCAGAGGGGAGAGATCATCCAGGAAGAAAGCGGTGGTTAACATCATCAGATGCATCAAGAAAGATAAAGGCTGATTAAAAGGCCATTGACGTTTGCAATTAAGAGCTAATTGGGAACTTTGGAGAGAGCTTTTCAGTTCAGTGATGAGATTGGAAACCAGATTGCAAGGGACTGGAAAATGAGTGGAGAGACTGTGGAGGCAACCGATGTTGTTAACTTTCTCTAGATTTGGCTATAAAAGGGGAGAGAGATATTAAGGAAGAGCCTGAGGGAGTAGTAGGGTCAAATGAAGGATTTTTTAAGGAGGAGAGATAGACCTGGGCGTGTTTAGAGGCAGCCAATTAGAAAGATTAGAAATGGGATGTTGGTTGTGGAGGCAGTCTACAAAACTAAACAAAGGGGATAGGATCCAGTGGGGCTAGAGGCCTTGTCAAAGAAGACATCTTTTCATTAGTAAATGGAGTAAAGGAGAAGTGGTAGACCATGTCAAGGTTTTGAGATGCAGAATAGGGGAGAAGAGGGATCTTGCAGTAAGTGACCTCTTTTCTTAACCAAGTTTGAGATAAGATCTGCGAGCATTTGGGGTAGAGTGGTATAGGAGATTTGAAACAACTACTATGTAGAATATGATAGAGAATCAGTTATGGAGGAATAAAGGTGCAATAAGGGTCCAGTTGAGATCTGATAAGCAGAAATTTGTAATGGACTCAGTCAGCAAGGTTGCACAATTCCTTTGGCTTTGCTCAGTAGCATGGAAGGAATGGAAATGGTGCATAGTGAGGAACAGGAATCAGAAGGAATGGAAAAGGTGCATAGTGAGTACTCTAGGTTGAGGTTTGGCAAGATAGTTAGCTAAGAGTAGAAGACAGTGTAACATCAAGATTGTTAACTGTGAAGTCAAGATTTGGGAGGCGAGAAAGTGAAGCCAGAATGGTAGAGGTCATGGTGAGGTAGAAGAATAGGTAGAAAAATAGAAAAAAAGGAAAGGAAAAAACATTTATTAAGGACATACTCTGTGCCTGGCAGAGGCAGCTAGGTGGCTCAGTGGATAGAGTGCTGGGCTTGGAGTCAGGAAGACCTGAGTGCAGATCTGGACTCAGACATTTGAGATGCTGGACAAGTCACTTCTCCTCTGTTTGCCTAAATCCCCTGGAGAAGGAAATGGCAAGCCATTTTAGTATCTTTACCAAAAAAAACTCCATGGACAGCAATGGTCCATGGGGTCACAAAGAGTTAGATATGACTGAACAGCATGTGCCAGGCACTGTACTAAATGCTTTTAAAATATTTCATTTGATTCTTACAGCAACCCTGGGAAGTAGGTACTATAATCATCCCATTTTACAGATGAGGAAACTGGGACACAGAGATTGTGACTCACCCAGAGTCATACAGCCAGTAAGTGTCTGAAGTAAGATTTGAACTCAGGTCTTCTGAACTGCTGTCCCAGTATGCTATCCAGCGCACCTGCTAGTTGCCTCTAAGTAGTAGTAGTAAGAAATAGGGAGAGATGTAAAGAAAGGACCTAACCATCAGTAACTGTCTCTTTGTGTGCGGTGGATGGAGTGAAACAGTGGTCATGGGAACTGAAGAGACTGAATAATTGAGAGATCCAACTATTTGAGAAAACATGACCATGGTTATTAAAGAAGTGCCGTTAAAGGAGAGCAAGACTTAGGAGGAAGAGAAAGACTAGGGAGCAGGTGCTGAATTCTCTAAGAAGTCAGGAGAATGACTCCAGGACAGTCCTTCCTCTCTCCTTCCCCATCCCTGTTTTAAGGCCTAAGTTCCTATCCGCTTTGTTCTCAACATTATCTGGTATCTGTGGCCTAGCATCCGCCATAGTTTGTGGGCCAGGATCCTTGTTCCTCTTCTTAGTCTCCCCATGCGTTCTCCATTAGCTTCTTTTCTCTTCCCTGCCTCCCATCTTACAGATTATAAGGAAGCTCAGCTCTCACAGGTGGGTGCTAATACGTTTCAAGTCTCTTAGGCACACAGAGTTGGGTAGCTGAGGAAGTCGGAAAGACCCCAGCAACCTGAGGAATTTCTTCCTTTTGTTGTTCATACCACAAGGATCTGGACCCTAAGAATCTTGCTTAAACTTGCTCAGTTGTCAGGGACTCATACTCAGGAAATTCAGTTCAATTTAATAGATGGTAAGTTTATGTGCAAAGACAAAGAACCAAGCTGAGTCTTGGTATGGATAACAAAAATGACTAAGGTATAGTCCCTGCCTTCATGGAGGTTTCCAGTCTAGTGGGGGAGGTGGGAATGCAACACATACACCCAACCCCCAAGTTACTATAAAAACAAAATAGCATATAAGTGTATACGGGGTCGAATTAACGTAATTGCAAAATCCAAAGAGGAAAAAAATGATGCCTGAGGGGAAACAGGGAAGGCCAGAGGTGACCATTAAAGTCTGTCTTGAAATCTGAGTAGGATTTCAACTGATAGTTATGAAGGATGGTATTCCAGGTGTGCAGAACAATGGTGGGCAAAGGTACAGAGATGGGAAAGCATGGGATGTGTATGGGAGCCCTGAGTGGTCTTATTGATTTATGGAGTAGTACAGAATGGGGGAGGGGAGGGGAGCTAAGGCTGGTAACATGAGGTAATACTAACTGTTTGTCAGCAGCCACACTTCATAACTTGATGAGCACATATCATGTTATAGGAACCACAGTTTTATTTCTGTGTTTTAATTAGTTTATATACACATAGAGACAGCATCTCATATATACATGTATATGTATGTGTATACATGCATGCATGCATATGCATGTATGTACTTACGGAAATATATTGTTATATACGTACATATATCTATATGTGTATAAACTTTTGTTTTGGTATGCATATATGTTATATATGTGTATATGTACATATGTATGTGTGTGTGTATATATATAGTTTAGTCATTTTAAGTCATGTCTGACTTTTCATGACTCCATTTGGCGTTTTCTTGGCAAGGATACAGGAGTGGTTTGCCATTTCCTTCTCCAGCTTATTTTACAGATGAGGAAACTGAGGCAAATAGGGTTAAGTGACTTGCCCAGGGTCACACAGCTAGTAAGTGGCTGAGGCCAGATTTGAACTCTAGGGCTGGCATTCTATCCACCACTCCCTATAGCTGCCCAGTGTGAGTATATACAAATACATATACATGTGTGTGTATCTGTAATCTACATATATGTTGATCATATTTGTTTTATATAATTCCCATGCAGGAAGAAGCTGAGTCCCCCTAGTCCTGTGCTTCTCAGCCTTCATACCCCCTCTACCCCATTTCCCTCTCCCCCAGGAGGCATCCTACTTGCCCAGCTTAGTGATGTTCTAAAGAAGATTCTTGTTCCAATGTAATTTGGACTGGTGACCTCTGAGGTTCCTTCCCGCATGGAGATTCTATGGCTCTTTAGTGGCAGGGCATTGTCAGCAGACAGAGCAAGCTGTCTGTCAACCTCAGATACACTTCCATTCACATCTTGGGAGAGGAGGCAGTACCGAGAGAGCAGTGGATACATGCCCTGTGGCAGTGGATGCCTGGGAGCCTGCTGCCATCCTCATGGCTCTAATGTCTATTTTAGTCAAAGCTGCTGCTGAGCCCTGGGAGATGCTCCAGTTTCAGGAGTGAGCAGAGCTTCCCAGCCCAGGCCTGACTGGGGCATCAGCACCTGGGACATCAGTAGGAACAGCAGCACTGAGGCTCCTGTCTGTCACTTTGTCCTTCAGCCCCTGCTTTGTCCTGATATTTTTGCAGGTACAACCCCAGAGATTCTGTAAAGGGGAAAAAAGTGGGAGTAGAAGAGTAGCTACCCTCACTTTCTCCTTTTCCATCTGTTCATGCCTTTTATTAAATTATGAAAGGAAAGTCGGAGACACAGTCAGGAGCACACTGACATTGGAGCAACTTTAATAATAAAAATAAGTTATTATTATAGTTAGCATTTATGTAATTCCTACTGTGTACAAGGCACTGTGCTAAGTGCTTTACAGATATCCCATTTGAGTCTCACAACAACCTAAAAGGTAGGTGTTATTATTATCCTAATTGGGTAGCTGAGGAAACTGAGTCAAATACAAGTTAAGTGATTTGCCCAGGGTTACCCAGCTGGTAAGTGTCTGCGGCCACATTTGCACTTAGGTCTTCTTGACTCCAGACCCAGTACTCTCTCCACTGCATCCCCTAGCTGTACAAGCATCCCAAGCGCATTGAAATAAGAGGGGTTGTATGGCTCATCCTTATTCAAGGTCCTTGGACCCTTTTAAGAAAACTAGGAAGAGAATTATGAAAGAAAAGAATCTTCTTAGATTAGTTGACAGCTGTACTATTTTTGGTTGTTAGTCTCTCCGGTGGACACCTGGGCAAACAGGAAGCTTTGGTGTTTCTTCCTCACAATTGTACAGTAACTTAGAGTATACGTAGCCTCATTTCTCCTCTTCCTCTGGTCCCACCAAACAGAGAGTCTAATTGTTGAGATCTGACTCAGAAAATACCTTTTGTATGTGCTACTCAGTGAGTTTGAATATTTAAATCAGAATTCAGAAAAGGTAAAAGAAGCTCTTTTTTTTTTTGTACAGGTCAAAGGAGCTGTAGTATTCAGTAGTTCTATCTTTTAAAAGAATTATTCCATACCTGGAAAGACTTACATGAACTGATGCAAAGTGAAATAAGCAGAACCAGGAGAATATTGTACACAGTAGCAGCAGTATTGTACAGTGATCAACTGTGAATGACTTAGCTGTTCTTAGCAATACAATGATCTAAGACAATTCCAAAGGGCACATGTTGAAAAATGCTATCCATCTCCAGAGAAAGAACTGATAGCGTCTGAATGCATATGTATATCAAAGCATACTTTTTTTAACTTTATTATTCTCGGGGGATTTTTTTGGTCTATGTTTCCTTTTGCAACATGGCTAATGTGGAAATATATTTTTCATGACTGCACATGTATAATCTATATCAATTGCATGGTTTTTCAAGGATGGGGAGGGGAAGGAGGAAAGAAGAGAATTTGGAACTTAAAAATGTTAAAGGTTGTTTTTACATGTAATTAGGAAAAATGAAATAAAAAATGAAACATAAAATGTGTTATTTCATAACATTATTACTAGGTATTTAAAAAGAATTGAAAATTTTTTTTCAAGGGTTTCACCTAAGTTTTCCTTGAAGTTTTAAGTTCTGCTGCTGGGAATTTAGAATACTTTGGGACTTTAATTAAGTCTTTCAAGGCACTTAATTGGAAATGTCTTCATTAGAAAAGGGCTTAGAGATCGTGTTGACCATCTCCATTATTTTAAACTTGAAGATCATAAGATCTCAGATTTGACATAAAAAGACATCTTTAATGGTCAGCTAATCCAAGTCCTACATTTTCCATATGAAGAAAGAGAGTTGTCTTCCCAGGGTCAGACAGATAGTAAGTCAGGGCTGAGATTTAAACCCAGGTCCTCTGATTCCAAATTTGGTGCTCTTTCCATTACAACATGCTGATAATGTGGGTCCTTTGATATGATCTATGATCCTAGGATCATAACGTAAGAGCAAGAAGAAACAGATGCCCTTTGGAGATTAGTAAATATTTGATAGAATAAATTTTTTATTTATTTGTTTGTAAATATTAATCTCTACTTGTGTAGACCAAAACTTATTATAACCTTTTTCAACTAAAAAAATCTTTCAACTTTCTCTTAGTCAAACAATGACATGTGGTCAACCTTGTCTTTTCACTTGAAAACTGCTATTGATCCTAATACAACCAAAGGAAACTAGACTTTGTGAGATATGAGCTGTAGGAGCCAGTGTTCTGATGACCCAAAAGAGTTATTGTAGCTTTTTGCTTTAGAATCACTTGTTGGTACTCCCCAGTCATGGGAACTCTGATTCAAGAAACAAGGGAACTGGGGAGCTATGTGGTCCAGTGGATAGAGAACTGGTCCTAAAATCAAGAGGACCTGAGGTCAAATCTGGCCTCAGACTCTTGACATGTACTGTCTGTGTGACCCTGGCCAAGTCACTTAACCCTGATTGCCTCCCAAAATAAAGAAAGAAGAGGAAAGAGAATTGATGACTGAATTAGTGCCTACCCCCAGTTTTTATCCAACCTAAAAGGAAAAGCTCTTAAATATATTCCCTATGTGATCAACAGAGAGCTAGGACTCATGTGCAAGCAAGGTAGCATCTAGCTCTGTGAATAGGTTTCCATTTGTTTCTTCTTCCTCCAGACTAGTGAAGGAGATTAGAAGAAGGATGAAGATGCATTGATTACAAAAAATTACCAGAATTTTAATTGAATTCCCCTGGTTCTTGTTGTACTTATAGAAGGTTTCTTGTCCCTACCATTCTGTTGCTGGTAAAATTGAGACAAAGGGTCTCCGTGACTTGCCAGTTATCGTTAAAATTATTGTTCAGTCATATATAATCATGTCTGACTCTTCATGATCCCATTTTGGGTTTTCTTGGCAAAGATACTGGAGTGGTTTGCCATTTCCTTCTCCAGCTCCTTTTACAGATGAGGAAACTGAGTGCAGATGAGGTTAAGTGATTTGCCCCAGGGTCACAAGCTAGTAAGTGTCTGAGGCTGCACAGTGAATCTTCCTGATTCCAGGTCTAACATACTATCCACCACTCCGTCTGGATGCCCTATCATAAAAATAAATATCATAGGGGAAAAAAGATATCAAATCATCCGATAAAATACTCAAGATATGATCAAACAAGATATCAGTGCAGTATCAGAACCTCAGGATCATTTGTCTAATGCAAAATATTTTCAAGTAACTCCTCTCAGATCTGTTTTTAGTAGAAATTTTAACATTATATCATTTTTCTCTATATAGGCGTCGTCTGATCTCCCAGAGATCTTCCTTGGAGACCTTGGAGGATATCGAAGAGAATGCTCCATTACGGAGGTAACTTGTCCTTTGCTCCATTCATTGCTAATTTGCATGACAATTTTGTGGTGCTAGATAGAAGTTGAAGTCCTCTTTCTTTTAAAAACTTGAAGTGGAAGAATATCAGTGCAAGTTAGGAAACTGAAAAAACGTAGCCTGCCAACTCAGGAGCCTATTAAAAATGGAAAATAATTAAATTCTAATTATTTATGATACACCTGCATTTTGTTCAATTTGTGGTTTCTTTCTTGTTTCCTCTTTTTTGAAAGCAACTACTTAAGGAAATGAAAGCGTAGGATTCTCCAGTGTCCTGCCCTCTCAGCTAGCTCAGCACACTAGCTTTCCTGGGCTCATTTTGAGCAGTCATCACGGCTGCAGCTACAGCTCCTACTAAGACAATTGAAATGTCACTCGCTTGGTGACTAGTCCTGGAACCCTCAGTAAGAATGAGTGTCTGAGAGGAATTCCAGTTTTCTCACTTCAAGATCAGGGGGTACTAATTTGGACCATAGAGAGCTACAATAAAAAGAGTAGTAGAGCTGTGGTAGTGATAGTGGCAGTAGTAGTAGTAGTAGTAGTAGTAGTAGTAGTAGTAGTAGTAGTAGTAGTAGTAGTAGTAGTAGTAGTAGTAACAACAACTAGCCTCTCTATTATGGGTAAAATAAAAATGAACCAAATAAAATCACAGTTTTCAGGAGATCCAGCTGCATGAATAATAAGGTATATTCGGTATACTGACCAGGACAAACTGCTTCTCACTTTTCTGACCCTAAAGTCATTAAGGTCTGCAGAACACTTTAAAAATATTATCTCATTTTATTTTCACTGTAACCCTAGGAGGTATTATTTTTACCCCTATTTTACAGTTGAGGAAACTGAGGCAAGTTACTAACTTTTTTGGACTCATTTGTATGTGATGCCAGATCTGAACTCAGGTCTTCCTGGCTCCAGGTCCAGGATTCTCCCTTCCCCAGTCTGCTAGCCATCAATGTGGATAGAGAGACAAATACTTAGAGCACTGCCAGAGTGGTATTATGGAGTGCCCCCATATGAAGTACAGCTGTTTTCCAGGCAGTGTCTCTGGGAGGGGAGAGACAAGCAAAGCAGGAGAAAGGAGAGAGAGGGAGGAGAGGAGAGGAGAGGATGGGAGGGGAAGAGAGAGAAAGGGAAAGAAAAGGAGGGGAGAGGAATGGCTTGCCCAAGGTCACATAGCCAGCTATGAACGGTGCCAAGTCTAGCTCTGACTCTTAGCCAGTCAGATCTCTTTCCACCATGCCAGCTTGGAGCTACCCTCCAAAATTAGGAGGCTGTTTGAGAAACCAATTCACCCAAGCCAACAGGTACAGTGGACTGAAAAGATGACTTTGTTCATAAAATCTTATGCCCTGCATCGATTCTAATACAGCCTAATTGCCAAAAGATTCAGCTTCCGCTTAGGAAGTCTAAATACTTCATAAATCATCAAGTTGGTTTTCTTGTATCCTTTGGGACCATCTGAAGGTGAACTTGGTGGTTTTAAATGGCATTGAAGATGCATGATCATATTTGGCTTTGCTACAGTTATTCCTGTATCATTCCTCATTCAGTGTAGGAACAGGGGGCTTTTTCTCTGCTTTTACAGAGCTCACACAAAAAGCTACATTCAGAATAAAACTAGGGAGCCAGCATCAGTCCAAATGAGTCAGTTGGCATATCGGCTGTGGCTGCCTTCTGGGCTTACCCTGTTTTGCCCAATTTGAGAGCACTTAGGAGAACCCAATGGGAACGGACCATTAAAATCTGCCTCCCCATTCCCATCTGACCAAGGAGGAAATAGGTCCAGAGAAGTGGAGTGACATGCGTGATCACACAAGTAATAAGTAGCACAATTCAGCTTTAAACCCAGTTCCTCTAAGATCAACGTCAGGCTAATTTTGCCTCGCTACTATGGTAAAATAAAAGTGAACCAAATAAAGTCACAGTTTTCAGGGGATCCAACAGCATGAATAATAAGGTATATTCGGTATACTGACCAGGACAAACTACTTCCCACTTCCCTGACCCTGAAGTATTTCTTTCATTGGTTTTTAAGGAGAGTCTTCCACCAAATCCACATCAAGAGTAGACAGAGTGAAAGAGGGGTGTGGGGTTAACCATGCATGTCTGATGGACATGTTCAGTGCCAGAGTTGAGCCCCCACTTTTGTTCCTAGCCCTAACCATGCAGAAAGAGCCAGTCCTTCATAGACCTGGATCATAGTACCCATTTCTCAGCTTCTTGCTATCAGTCCTTGAGTGATGCCTTTCTCGAAGGTACTCTTCACATCCAGCTTCTCTGGTCGGTATCCAGGTGTGAGATGTGTATGTGTCTATGACTAGGTCTGACTTTGAGGTAACTTTGCCTTAAATCCTGTGGAATCTGATCATTTACTCATCAGTTCCTGGGGGGAACTCTGACTAGAGAGGGCAGACTGCCCTGTGGCTCTAGTGTTCCTACCTAGTGATCTTTTCCAGCATCTTTGTATGCATTCAGACCTGTCTTCTCTATTTTGAGACCTATGAGAGTGTGGTTAGATGGAATAAAAATGAAGCATTTACTTTCAGAGATACAGGTAGTAAATAAAACACGTGCTGTCTATTTGGATACTGATTATGTTACTAAATGTTATTTAATATGTAATATTTTATAATGTATGATGGACAATATTGGTTGTATATAATTTTATGTTATACATTAAATATAATTTTATACTATATGATGTACACATCACAATTATGTAATATTTTATTATATTGTGTGATGTATATTAAATGTAATTTATATGTGATATAGCATTAAATATATTTTATATGATAATACTTAATGTAATATCTTATAAATTTATTATATATGGTATTTAATATATTTTATAATCTTGACTATATCTAATGTTTTATGATATATTATGATATGCTATTTAATATATTTAAATATCTCTCATATAAGATGCATAATGTTATATATCTGTATAATATATTTTAAATTTTACATCTATTTTTAGTTAGATATAAAGACTGGTCTTATAATATCACTGGTGAGGAAACTTCTTCACCTCCCAGATGAGGAAACTCTGTCTACCCATGTAGATTGGCACCTTCTTTGAAACTTAGTCTTAGAGTTGCCTAGGGAACTGAGAGGTTCAGATACTTGCCCAGTGTCACTGGTCTTCCTTGGCTTCAAGGACTGCTTGATGTCCTCTATGCATTTTTACTTGTCCAATTCAAAATATGAAACAAAAACAAAAATGGCAGAAAAACATTAGAATGTTAGAAAGGGTAAGAAACTTATCCTTTGCCAAAATGTCCTTTTTTTTCTCCTCCAACACTCCTTCAGGAAATGGTACGCACTAATAACTCAAACACTTCAGGCCCCAAGCTGCTTTGGGAACTGTGGGGGTGTAGGAATATTGGCCAAACCATATATTTTTTTTAACTTAGTACGTTTCTTTAATGACTCAAAGGGAGCTATTAAAAACCTTTTGTATAATTAAGTGCATCATATAATCAGTGCTAACAAGGAATAGCTGATCTGTCATTAAATTAGTTTTAATTTAATTTATTCCTAATTTAATTGTAGATTGCTTGCAGTGTTTATTTTTAAGAGAGAAGCTTCCACCGTAAAGCCAGTAGCTTTAAAATTTGCTCATCCATCACTTAACCTGCCATAACCTGGGCTAACCAGAATTCCAGTTTCCTTGGTGATGGTTGCTAACACCATAATTCCCTTGAAGCATTTCTCCAAATCCCTAGCGATCTCCTTTGAATTTTTTTTTTTTAACAAACAAATGGTATACTTATTTGAAAGCTGGGTCTGTATCTTATGGATTTAGATATTAGCAAAGAAATAATGACCTCTCCCTGGACATCCACAAGTAAAAGGTCTTCTTTCATCCTTTTCATTTCTTGCATTCCTCTTGGATACCGTTTTTTCCCTGTGCGTCACTCAGAGCTGCTACAAGAAGGGAACTTCTCCATCAGTAATTCTCCACAGTTTGGGTACTGATCAGAATGGAAGTGAGAGTATCCAGGAAATATCCAGGGAGCTAGCCCAGGAAGCCTGAGAACACAGCAGCCCCAGCTTTCTGAGGTTTCTGAGTGTGTCTGGGTGTTTCCAGCAGCAGCTGTTAAACGGATTGCCACCTCCATGTTCTGCTCCTGCTGGCCTCATAGCCATCTGGTTTTACCAGAAGGTAGAAAAAAACTGGTGTTTGTTGCCAGAGGGTCAGGGAGAGGAGGGGAGGTGTGTGGAGGAGGAACGGCCCAAGGGGCTTAATGATCCATCCCCTCCATCTCCATTAAGTAGGTATTCATTCTAAGTGTTTGCCAAGGGTGGCAACCTGTTCCAGCTTCATGTGAAGGGATAGCATCTGTGGAAATATGCAAGTTAAGAGCCTGAGAACAGGGACCAGATACCCTGTACATTTTGATTTCATCAGTATTCTTCTGGAAATGTCACCCTATATGTTTGGGGATCTTGACCACTTAGTTTCTCTTGAATTGCTAGAGCCTCCTGGCCTATGACAGTTAATCCTAAGTAGACTGAGCTTGTAGAAACTGTGGTCACCCAACTTACTGCATTCCATTGACTCACAACTGTAAACTCCAGAGGCATTTTTTTATATAGAGGTAGGCCTGTGGAGCTAAACTGATTTAGGTAGAACTGCAAAGAATTAAGAGTGGGAAGGAGCTGATGAAACTCCTCCTTAGAACTGCCTCATCTATCATGAACAGACACATGTCTGTAGTAGAACCTGAACTGTCATAAACGCAGCACTGCGTTCTTCATCATAGGGTCGTAGATCAGAGGCCTGGGGAATAACCTTAGAGGTCACTGACTCCAACTCCTTCCTCTTACAAATTGAGGAAGCTAAAGCCTAGATTGGTTAAGTAGTTTGCCCAAGGACATATAACTAGCAAATATCCAAGTCCAAATTTGAACTCCAGACTGATTGATTCCAAATCCAATATTCTATGTGCTGTATCACAGTGCCATAGGGACTTTCAATTTTTCTTTGAACATCATAAAAGTTTTAGGAAAAAATTTTAAGAATTCTGGAACTTTGACCATGTAGTAAAGGTTTAAATAGTGTTTGTCTTTTATTATATATAATTATAATATATTAATCATATCATTATATGTCATATTATGTTTTATAATATGATATTGTATTGTTTTAGCATATTATATCATATTATATTACATAACATATAATTCAGTTCATTAAATACTTAAGTGCCTACTATGTGCCAGGCTGTATGCTAAGAGCTAGGATACAAATTAAAATAAAGGTAGTTCCTGCCTTCGAAGCATTTGTTCAGTAGAGTTGAAATTAGGGAAAGGTGCAGATGCAAAGTGGAGTGCACTTGAAGTCCAATTTCTGCCCTCTATAAAGGAAGGCATTGGGAGGAGTTTGGTGCTCCACCCTCCAATCAAAGGAGACTGGAAGCTGAGGAAGGTGGTGTCAGTCAGGGCTTGAGTTAACAGCATGGTGATGAGATTAAAAGTGATGAGCTTATCCTGGAAGGGGCATATTATGATATATTGAGATGTTGTAATATGTAGGGATATATTATAATCCCATTTGTTATAACTGTGCATGAGAGCCATCATGGCATAATATGTCCCTAGGACAAGAATTTTATCTCTAAACACTCATATGTTAGCTTGATTTACTTGGTACAGTTTAAGAAATCAAATTACCAAAGCTTTGGTGAACACTATAGTGTTTTCAGTGCTTTTCCAGATGTTATTTCTGTCTCTTTTAATGCTAATAGCCTGTCAACTGGGAAATGAGAAAGCATAATATAGAATCCCGGACTGAAAATCAAGAGGCTTGAGTTTTATTTCTGGCCCTCCTGGAAAAGTTACTTCTGATCCTAAATGTTCTTTGTCTCTGTTTTTACAACTATATTTTGAAAAAGTCGGAAGGAAACAGTATGGTATATGTGAAAGATCCCTGGATTTGGCATCCCAGGACCTCGGTACGAGTCTTAGATCTGCTGCTTGTTAATTTTGTGACCTTGGGTATATCGTTAGCCTCAGTGTCCTTAGGGAGTGAAGTAGATCAGAGGTGTCAGACATGTAACAAGCAAGGTGCAGCAGAACAGCTGAGTGAGACCCAAACCAGATTCAAATGTAATTGGGAAATATTTACCATAATAAATAAAACTACAGTACAACATTTGTTGTTCAAAGTCATTTTTAGATTTACAAATGCCTTTTCAGCATTTTTTATGCCCACACCTCTCTTAGTGCCCCAAGCAACTCTCTAAGACATGTCCCATTGAGTCATTTCAGTCACGTCCTACTCTTTGTGACCCCTTTAGGGGTTTCTTGGCAAAGACATTGGAGTGGTTTGCCATTTCCTTCCCCAGCTCATTTTACAGATGAGGAAATTCAGGCTAACAGGGTTAAGTGACTTTCCCAGGGTCACACAATTAGTGTCTGAGGCCAAGTTTGAACTCAGGGAGATGAATCTTCCTGCTCTCTATTCACAGTACCACCCAGCTGCCCATACAGTACAACACAGATAATGTTAATTTGTGGTTTTCTAAGGCAATATGCACCAACAGGGATCCCTTTTTATTTGAGTTTGACACTACTGGACTAGACGAGGACCTCTAAGGTCCTTTCCAGCCCTGTCTTTATGGTCCTGGAGTCTTCATATTGCTACAGTCCATTTCTAGCTCTATCTCTATGTAGCTTGCTTTGATCCCAGAACCTCAGGGCCAGGCCATCTACAACTGGCCCTCATGGCTCCAGTGAATAATTTTAAGGTGTTTTACTGATAACCCTGAACTGGCTGTTACCCTCCTTGTTAGGGGTTGGTGACTAGCACACCAGTTCACTTCACATCTGATTAACTTTTACAAAGAGATATTTACTTAGAAAATGTAGCAAGAAGAAATTTGTCAGTATTACCTTCAATATTTCTGGTATAGTAGATTCAAACCTTAGCTCGGTTCTTGCATAGCCCTGGTCTTGCCAGACTCCCTTAGAAAGGCAGCAGCCCTGCCAGATAAATCCGCTTTGTTTCAGCTGCTATTAGGCTGAGTTCCCAAAGGTTGCCCCTTACTCCTTGGTATATCAGAGTTGGATATGGCACTGGCTAGAAAGCCAGGCCTGGATTCCAACTCCCAGATTCCTGTTATTCACTCTCCCAGCCAAGGTCAGAAACCCCCACTCCCTTCACTTAGAAGGGGAAAGACCAAATGAAAGAGCCAAGTCCAAGGCTTGTTTCTCAGGGGCCATATGGCATCAAAAAAGTCCCAAAGGACTTTCCCCTTACTCTTGTAGTCTCTTATTGGACACAGTGAACAAAGGAGAAGAGTCAGAAGCCAGCCACAGTCTTTTAAATGCCACTGTAGCCAACCCCAGAGAGGCAGCCAGGTGGTACAGTGGATGCAGTGTTCAGCTTGGAGTGAAGAAGATGTGAATTCAGATCCGGCCTTGGACCCTTACCAGCTTTGTGGCCCTGGGCAAGTCACTTCACACTCTTTGCCTCAGTTTCCTCATCTATAAAATGAGCTGGAAAAGGAAATGGCAAACCACTCCAGTATCTTTGCCAAAAAAAAAAAACAAAACCAAATAGGGAGACAGAGTCAGACACAACTGAAACAACTGAACATCAAACCAATTCAGACCAGTCGCAGAATGTCTATGCGCGCTCCACAGTTTCTTTAGGACACTCCTTTTAATATATCATCACAAGTCCTCCTGAAGGCAACCCCCTAGCAGCCTCCATGTAGAGAGGTTACCTTAGCCCAGCTGATGGGGGCTGGGCATGTATCAGAACCCCATTGCAATGATATCCTGTTCCTTGTCTCTCTGTCTTTCTCCTCGTTTCCCTCCATATATGTAGTCAGAGAGAAAAGTATATAAATATATACTCAATGATAATGTCATATATACATATATATCTATATATATACATATACATATACACATACACATACATACACACACATATATATGTGTGTGTGTATATATAACAAATGGTAATAAAATGACACTTGTCCTTGTGTATGACTGATGACCTGCAATTTCTGTCCCCTATTTAGGGAGGCATGAGAAAGAGAGAAAGGTGTCACTGAAATGTTCAGCAAGCATTTACTAAGTGCTTATTGTATACCAGGTATTGTGCTGACAGCCAGAGGTGCAGAGAAAGGCAGAATCAAAGGCCAGGAGTTCACATTCTAGCGGAGGAGACAATATGCAAACAATGAGGCACATCAGACAGTTGTACAGTATGAACAGGAGAGCATAAATATACAGTACAAATATAAATGTATGTTTATATACAGCATAAATTTCAGGGGACTGGAACTACCCATCAGGTGGACTGAGACCATTTGCAGAAGGTGGGATTTGAACTGAGTGTTGAAGGAAGCTGGGGATGCTTCAGTATTTTAAGAATTAATGAGTTCCAAAAAAATTTTTATTAAAAAAAAAGAATGAATGATTTCCCTCTACTGTTGCAGATACCTCCACATCCTAGTAAATGGTTTCAAGCTTTGGTCAAAACTGTGGATCACTTGGTGATTAGTAAGCTTTCTGCCAAACAGCATCACTCTGTACCTTAGTAGTTAGGTGGTGGACTGTGGCTGACGAATTCATCACTTGGCAGGTGACCTGGTAATAAACCTTTCCAAACATGACTACTATGGTCATCTGATAGCAATTCAAAATCCATCACTAGGACCTCTTCTAGAAGCTTTTTTCCAATTTGGAAGGATCTGCTTCCTTCACTGAGTTGGGTTCCCAGAGATAGGCTGCCTATATCTCCTCATTAGGATAGTAGGAGAACCTTTGAAAGGTGGGGGTGATTCTCTAATGCCATAGGCTGAAGATTCTCCAGTATGCTTTCTCTTTCTTTCCACCCCCAACAAGTTGGTCAGTTTAAAATAAATGTAGTCATCCAGCTTCCCCGCTTTAAAAAATCTGTGATATACTCTCCTATAAATGTACAGGAATCCCACAAATGTACTGGGCTCAAGTTTAGAAGGCTCATGTTGCAAAGCATAAAGCACCCTTCCTAATTACTAGAAGCACTTAGCTCCTTTTTATAATATACTCGATTGTCATCCCGTTCATAATACACTCAGTTTCCTTTAAGCATGGTGGATCTGTGTCTAGTTTGTACTTGGTTCCTTATGTAGGCAGGCTTGCCAGTTAGCTCTTGGAACACTATTCCCTGATGGGAAGATGAAAAGTCCAGCATCCTCCCAGCCTCTTTCTAACCAACAAGGTCAACATTTTTCACACTTGAGTCCAAGATCCTTTGATTGGTTGAGTTGTATTCTTACCTAACTGAAACAGCAGAGCTAAAGTGGGAAAAAGTAGTTTAGATCATATGTGTGTATGCATATAAAATGTGCATGTGTATATAATATATATATACTCTGCCATATACACATATATTACCTATTATATGCATATATTATAGAGGTATTATGTATATAAACATGTATACACACAGTCAAGTCATATGACCATATACGCACACACCATTTGTGGTCATATAACATTCATACAATCGTTTAGGTAGTGGAATCTGTGATCTTTGTTCCCATCCAAGAAAAATGGCAAGGGGGTAGGGAGAGTCTCCTAGAACAATATTAAAATATGATAATAACAGCAGTCAGTGCTGCAAAATCATAAAGATCAAAGAAGGCTTGAAAGAAGAGATACAAGAGGACACCCCCCACACCTTAGAAGAGGTGAGAGGTCCGCAGGTGTGGCATATTGCACACCTTTTCGGGTGTTTTCAGAGCATGGCTGGCTGCCCTGATCTTTTTCCTCTTGCTTTTCTTTTGTCTTAAAAAGTACTATTTGTTAAATGGGATGGCTCTCTGGAGAAAGGAGGGGGAGAGATATGGAGGAAAACTGCGATGATGGGAAAACAAATTATATAAGTAAAAACTTAATTTAAAAATGATAATAATTGCAGGGTCACAGGACACAAAATAGCTCCACACACAACCCCCTCTCCACATCCAGATGATGATATAGGGCTGGGGGAGGGAGGTGCAGAAAGGAAGCACAAAAGTTTGACTTCATTGCCTTCAACTTTCATTTTCCTCCCAGTTGTACTTCCTCACCCCTTGCACAAGAGGCAGGAGCCAGGGAGGAGCTGGACGCATGAAGTTCTGAGGTGTGAAGGGCAGGCCTGGGAGGCAGAGCGGGAGCGGTCATGGGATGGGCACTTCGTGCCTGGGATGTGGTGGACAGGGCCAAAGGGCCATGGACAAGAGCTGACTATCACATTATAGAGACTGGTTCTCAGTCACATTCTTCCTTTTTTAATTTTTAATTGTATTTTAAATTTATAGAATAAAACAAGCATTTTCATCATACAATATTATTTTTAAAAATATGATTGCAAATGAAACTGCAAATCTATTATGTCCAATTTTCTATACCTTTAAAATATATACTAAAGTTAAAGTTATCATGTACATTTCTTTTTTCTTCTTCCTTCCCCTTCCCCCCTTACTGTTTCATAGTCTGACCACATATAAGGTCAATCTTCAGAGTTCCTTATCCAGGAATCATAATTTTTTTTTTTTACTCACAGCTTGAAAAAATTTGAGTATTTTACCCCTTTTCCTGGAATTCTCCACTGAGATCAGATAGATCAGAGGCACCAAACTCAGAACCTGAAAATTTCTCAAATGCAGCCCAAACCATATTAAAACGCATTTAGGGAATGTTAACCAAATAAAAATACAGTACAACCTAGGTGATGTTAATTTGAGGTTTTCCAAGTCAATAGGCAGCCCACAAGGATCCTTTCTATTTGAGTTTGGCATCACTGAGGCAGATTACTGTAAAAGGGTGAGAGGGCAGGGAACAGCACTTTCACCATCTCTTCCAGGATCCTCAGTGATATTTAGGAATGAATGCATCATCACAAGGAGAAGATGAATATAATTTGGAGACAGGAAAAGAGAGAGGCCTGGATTTAAAAATATTATCTTCATGCAAACTTAGTTCATGATAATTCAATAATTTCACAGAAACTCCCAAACCTAATTCTACTTGGGAACATACCTCCAAACCCTTCTATGACTCCCTGTTGCCTTCTTGAATTAAGTTCAAGTTCTTTATGCTAGCATTCAAAGCCTTCCAAAATCCATACACTGTCATTTTCAATACTATTCCAGGCCACGTATCTGGTGTTTATTTCTGTGGTCTATGCCCCACAATATGTCCCAGTTCTGTCCCTTATACATAGCTACAGTTCTTTTCCTTCTCTCCTGTCCCCTTTCCCAGACTCAGAATACTGAATTCCCACCTGCACTTTAAAGTTTAATGCAAATACCACCCCCTCCAGAAAGCCTTCCCTGATTCCTCCCACAGTCAACATGACCTTTCCTATGTCAGCCCCCATAGGCCATTTTCTTCACACTGCTCTTTGGCATCGATGCATAGTTTTTCACTATATTTCCTTTTGTGTGAGGGAGACATGAATGATGTAGCTGAAAAAGCTCCAGATTTGGAATCAGAAGAGCAGGGTTTGAGTTCCAACCCTACTACTAAGTAACTTGAACAGTGAATTTTTCTTTTCTGTCCCTCAAGTTTCTTCTAATATAATTAGAAATACTGTAATTGAATTAGATGAGCTCTTAAGATTTCTTCTGATTTCAACTCCTGGGATTTTTTTATCCCCTTAAAACTCAGTGAAGACTGTGTCTTTAATAAATTTTTTATTTCCCTTAGCACAGTGCTGTGTAGCATTAGGTACTTAATAACTGTCTGTTGAATCGAATTGCAGCTCTAGCATGTTTTTGTAGGTTTCATGGAATAGTTCGACCTTGCTCCCTGAGGTGTTTCAAAGCCTCCCTTCATTTGGAGTATGGTGTTCACTTGCACTTGGTGCGAGTGATACTGTATTTTAGTGTTCCGTGTAGTTAAGGTTTAGGGTTAGGAGGAAAGAAGAAAGGAAGAAAAAAAAGAAGGAAAAGAAAGAAAAAAGGAAAATGAAGGAAAGAAAAGAGATAAAGGAAAAAAGAAAAGAGGAAAGAAGGAAAAGGGAAGGAAGGTAGAAGGAATAAAAAAAGGAAAAGAAAGAAAGAAAGGGAAGGAAGGAAAGGAAGGCAGGAAACAAGCCTTTATTCAGTGCCTGCTGTATGCTCGGTACTGTGCTATGATAAGCACTTTACAAATGTTATCTTATTTGATTCTCACAACAACCCTGGGAGGGTAGGTGCTATTATTTTTTTTCCCCTTCTTTCTTGCCAACCCCCCTCCCCAAGATGACGAGCAATTCTGATATAGGCTATACCTGTATAATCGTATTAAACACATTAGTCATGTTGTGAAAGAAGAATCAGAACAAAAGGGAGAATCCATGAGAAAGAAAAAGCAACAAGAACAAAGAGTGAAAATAGTAGGTTTCCATCTGCGTTCAGGCTGCAGGCTACTATCCACATCTCTGTGGATAGTACAAAATAATAATTCTGATAAAAATTATGAGTTGGGCTCACTGCTGTCACATTTCCTAGGATCACATTTAGGACTGAAGGGGGGACTTTAGGACTCATCAAGCCCAGCCCCCCTCTCCTTTTCTGCATGAGGAAAGTGAGACCAAGATAGGGTACTTGCCATTGTAAGTGTGGCCTGGGTCACACCTAATGAGGTAGGATTTATTAGAATCCTATCTTTCTGAATTCTTTCTGAATCCAGATCCTATTCAGATCTATCCAAAACTATTCACTTGGCCGTGGAGCTATCTTAATGAATTCACCTGTTTTTCAAGGCATATTTATATTATTAGAGGCCCCCTTCCCTCCCCCCCCAAAAAACAACCATCACATACCTCTCAATCCTGAAGACAGGACTGACCCTTTAAGACATATGTTCAGAAATGTCCAGTACCCTTCTAAATAAAATGCTCCAGCAACATAAACCAAAATTGGAAACACAGCACCATTCCACAAGAGAAGGGCAGACACCTCATTCTCTTTGAGGAGTTGTTAGCTTTGGGGGATAATTTTGTCATGTCAGGCTTACCAGATGGCATTAGAAGAAATCTGAGCACAGGATCATAGAAATAAGCTGCTCTTAGGACTGAGATCTGACATGCTAGATGAAAGGGAATGATAGATATTTCAGAAAAGCAAGATTTATTCCTTGGAAGCATGTCTGCTATGTCTCTGATTTTTATTCATAAAATGATACATCCAGTCCATCTTTCTTAACTTTCAGATGAAGTGTAGGGAGGAAAAAGGGTTTCTCCCAAGATCACATAGGCAGTAGGTATCAGAGTCGGGACTTAAACCTCGGTCCTTGAATCCAAGAAGTCTAGGTCAATTCTGTTTTGGTCAAAGGAGCCTTCCTCTAGCATGACAAGCACCTACCCTCTGCTCAAGGATCTGCAGTTGCCTTGAGCTGGAGAATTAATTACTTCCTGAGTCGGGAGCCCATTTCAGGTGTATATTAATTTAATTCTTAGTTTTTCCTCCTATTCATGCCAAAATCTACCACTCTAGACAAGTAGTTGCCATTCCTCTGCTTCTAAATTCTTCCTTCTGGAGCCAAACAAAACAAGTTTAATCTTTCTTCCACATGGACAGCCTTTCACTTGTTTGATCACAGTGATGCTGTCTGGTGTGCCCTGTAATGGGCAGAGTTTGGAGAGTTATAGAGCTAACTATTATGTGAGAAAACAGCATTAGGCGATTTGGATCTCATCTGAATTATCCAGTTTGTGCACTACAAATACACTGAATGAATAATTCAACCAACAAGTATTTATTAAGGTCCTGTGGTGTGTTAGGCACTGTGCAAAGGATAAAAATACAGAGTGAACAGCCCTCCCCTCAAAGATCTTACATTTTAAGAGAGAGGTGATATATGAATATGCAAAATGCAAATACAAAACCCAGGGAGGAAAAGTTTTAGCAGTTGAAGCAGGTCAGGAAAGAAGGTGGTCCTTAAACTGCGTCTTGAAGCAAGAGAGGGATTGCGTGGACACAGCCAGTTCAGAGGCGCAGAAATGAGAGGCCGAGTATTCTTTCTAAGGAACAGAGAAAAGGCTTTTCTGTTTGGCTAGCTGTCAGATTGCTGTAGAGGAAAAAGGGCTAGCAGCAGCTTGTCAGGGGCTTTAAAAGCTATAAAAGGGAGTTTGTTTCTTGTCCTAGAGGCAGTGCATAGAGTGCTAGGCCTGGAGTGAGGAAGACTTGAGTTCAAATGTGACCTCTGACATTTACCAACTGTATGATCCCTGGGCAAGTCACTTAACCCTGTTTGCCTCGGTTTCCTCATCTGCAAAATGAGCTGGAGAAGGAAATGGAAAAGCCATTCTGGTATCTTTGCCAAGAAGACCTCAAATCGGGTCACAAAGAGTCAGACACAACTGAAAATAACTGAACAGAGACGAGTTTATTGAGTACTTCAGCTCTGTACTTCCTCCTGACTCTGCTGGCCCTTTATTTCTTCCACTAAAGCTGTTTTCCATTGCCTTGCAGCCTGCAGAGTTTTTGAAAGCTCTGCCTGACATGTTAGTCTGACAGGTCTTAGGCCTGCCCCAGCTGGAAAGGTTTTGAGGAAAGCAGCCTCAAGATGGACTCTGCCTGTCATCCCAGAAGTAGCCTAGCTGAATTGAAAGAGGCTCATCGTAGACCGTTATCCACCAGATGATTTTCTTTTTGGCCTCCACAATTCACAAAGGCCATCTGCTGAGAGAAATGGAGGGCATTCCATCTGTATGGGTGGTAGGACTATCCGTACCATTGAAATCACTGATCTTTTGAAGGATTCTGTCCCATAGTTTTTAACTCGCACATATTGCTAGAATTGAGTAATTAGAAAGCACAGGATGCGTGTGTCAGAGGTTCCCAGGCACATCTCAAGGGTGTCTCCCGCCAAAATTGTTATTCTGTGTCTTACTTTTTAAACTCTTTCTAAAGTTTAGTTGCCCTTTTTACAGTTAATTTTTTATTATTTTCAGTTTGCCTTTAAAAAAATTAAAATTTCATTCTAATTCTTCTGTTCAACATGATACGACTAATGTGAAAATATGTTTAATAAGTTTGTCTATGCAGAGCCTATGTCAGATTGCATACCGTCTTGGGGAGGGGAAAGGAGAGGGAGGTGGAGAAAATTTAAAACTTATGGAAGTGAATGTTGGAAACTAAAAATAAATTAATTTTTAAAAAAATAAAATAAAATTCCCTGGGCATACACCTGAATGAAGTGTGCTGCCCATACCTCTCCTAGAGACCTTAGAATTGTTTTTTAACTTTTAAAGAAAGCCTTCTTGCCCCTGAACTCATTGTCTTCATTATTCCTGCTCTGATTCCTGCTTTAGGGTAACTCAGATCATTTGTCTGGTCTTTCCTTCCTGTCTTTTGTGTAATGACTGCCCGGTTGTTGAGCAAGGAACTAACTGTCTTTTTTTTATAATTGCTTTATTTTTCAGATGTCGGACCCTGTCGGGTTCACCCAGACCAAAGAACTTTAAGAAGGTTCATTTTATCAAGAATATGAGGCAGCACGATACCAGGAATGGCAGGTACTACACAAACAAAAGCCTCCAGGTTCACTTTCCTGTTTGGACAAGATGGGGTGGTGTGGTCTGGCCTGACCTGGGGAGGTTGTGAAGGAGGGCAACATTTCAGTTGCCAGGACTTACCAAAGTGAAACCCTCCCCTTTTAGAAAAACGAGAGCCTGCCCAGCCTATCCAAGCAAAACAAAAAAGCCCCTACGAGGCCAGAAATTCTAAAAACCCATTCCTCTTAAACAAAGGGCCCTATCTGTATCAGAAACTTGGCAGGCATTTGGATCAATAACCTGCATTTTTACTAAGACTCAGCTATTTTTGTTTTGTTTTGTTTTGTTTAGAAATCCTTTTCTGAATAAAAAAAAACCAGTAATTAAAAATTTTTTTCCACCTTTGAAGCCCCCACCAAGCAAATAGCCCCTAGACAGATTTCTGACCTGTATGTTGGCTTTAGTGCCTGGACCTTCAGAGGATAACCAGCCTTTGCTATAAGATTCCTTATCCTGCCCTGGTTTTAGTTCCTGTGTATGCTGAAGTTTTGGACCATGTCACCTTCTACAAAGCTTGTTGAGAAAATGTGAGATGAAATTACTGTTATAACACAGTTATGATAAGTTGCTTGGAAGACGTGTAAATCTGAGCCCTCACTGTAGTTTTCAGCAATGAATAGACTTGCTGCTCTCTTTTAATCCTAGGAGAGGGCAGGGAATTGGAAGATCTGACCTTTTAAGGTCATCTTGGATCACTAGGATCCTCCGATTCCTAATTCTCCAGAGCAGCTTCTCTCAAGCTAATCTGCAGTCTAGATCTGAGTCTCTCTTTTAAGTGTCCCACCTAAAAGGGGACAAGTTTGACTTCAGTCTAGAAAGCAGTTCTAGGGAGTCAGACTGTTGCAAATAACTATTTTGTTTGATCTCTCTTTGATTTACAATAGACCATATGGTCTCCACTAACACTCTTCCTTTCAGCATTAAAAAATATATAAATAGCCAAAAAGTCTTTTAGTCAGACTCGTAGAATGACTAAACCCTAGAAATGCTGTCGTTTGGTGTTATAAAATACAGCATATAATAAAAAGTTGGGTTCTGGCTTCGTAGCATTAAAGATTACAGTTCTTTTAAGACTTATTTTCTCAGAATTCACACTTGAACCTATTCATAGAAAAATAGTATGATTTTGTAGGTACCACTGTGGTTTTACATTAGCAAAATAAAACCTTCCCTTCAATTATTTTTATGGTCTGTTCAGTCATATTTATTTATTTATATAAATTCATATGACAAGGATAACAGTTTTAATTTTTTTAAGTATTGTGTAACTGATATCTGTGGTTCAGATTTCTTTGGGTTTTGTTGAGTTGATTTTTGTTTTACCCAAGAAGATTGGGAGTCAGGATTTTTTTAGCTAGAAGTCCATCATAAGCCATTGTCCTCATTTGGAGAGATGAGAAACTGAGACTCACAAAGGTCAAGTGACTAGCTGAAGGTCACATAAGCAGGTAAAGGAAGAGTTAGGACTATTATGCAGGCCTCCCAATTACCCATCTAATAACACTTTTTCCACTTACCCCCACTGCTTGATTCTAATATATTCATTCTCTATTTTTTTATAGTTAGTTTTTTTGTTTGTTTATGTTCCTTTCTTCTGTAGAGAATCTGAGTTATTGAATCAAAATCTTCCATATGTAGTTTGAAAAACTGTTGCCCAAAATTTGTTGAAATTTACATGCCTGTCAAGTAAAACCTGTTAAACTATAAAACATACATATGAGCTACAAAAATACTGAAACTTTTTTTAGAAAATAAATTTCATCACGAAGATGATTCTGTGAAGCAACTCTCCAGACTGCCAGTGTTTCTTAGACACAGTTTGGCAGCAGGAACATACAGTGCAGTCTCCATCTTGCTGTCCAGTAGGATATTCTGATGGATGGCACATTATCAGAGCAGGTGTATGAGCTGCCAACCCAGGAGCAAGCACTTGTAGCCTAGGAGCCACAGGAACATGGTGGCAGTTTCCCTGGCAACTTCCAAGAAAAGCTGAAATGAACTGGTCATTTATCCAGAGATTTAAGTAAGTAGTTTATCTAGAGAGCTGTGTAAGCGTTCCTTGTTATTGAAATTTGGCCTTCCCACCTCTTCTTGAAGGCTTCCAATGAGGGCAGAATGTCATCGTACCTCTGCTGGCAGCCCATGCCAGTTTGGAGAAGGGCAGACATCATTAACCATTCTAATGGTCAAGAAGTGTCTCTATTATTGAATACAATGAAGTGTTCTTAGGATAAAAAAACCATGAAATAAACTGGAAAGAAGATTCTCAGGGAGTAGAGGGAACTTACGGTGCCTGACACATAGTAGGTGCTTAATAAATCTTGGTTAATTGAAAAGGGTAAAGATGTGGAAGCACTGGCATGGTAGTGAAATAAGTAAAGAAAATATAAGTTACACAAGGGAAGGGACCTCCTCTGACCTAAATATCATAACTTAGACAATGCCAAGTCCTGGCTTATGGAGGCAGAGGACCTGGGTTCATAGCCTGCCTACCTGTGTGACATCAAAAGAGAGAGTTGGACAAGGTGACCTCTGAGGTCCCTTTCAGCTCAATGCCTGAGCATGCTCTCCACATAGTAGATACTTAATAAATGTTGGTTGGATCCAATTGAATTGAATTCCCTGCCACAATCCACGTAGTTCTGGTGAGTCTCAGTCCCAGGCATTTCTGGTCCAGCTTATCCTGCCTTGGCTCAACCAAGCCCTGCTTCTGACAGAATCTCAATACTTTAATGAGTTTAGATATCTAGACCCAGCTGAATCCTATCCCAGGGTGTATGAAAAACAAACAAACCTGACAGATCGGATCTGAAGGCCATTATAAATAATCTTAAAGAAATCATAGAGAATAGAAGCTGTGGCAGAAAAAAAATAGAGATCAGCCAGTCCTGCTCCAATTTTCAAGAAGTTGGAATAAACATACAGACTGGTAAACCTTATGTTGATACCTTGGAGAATCCTAGAGTAGGTTGCTAAGTGGACTTTGCATGGATCTTGAAAAGAATACAGTGGTCACTTAGAGCCAATAGAGTTCTATTAACAATAAAACATGTAAAAGTAACCTTGTAAAATAATATCAGCTAACACTTGGATAGCTCTTCAAGGTTTATGAGGCTCTTCACGACAACGGTGTGTGAGGTAGGTGCCGTAATGATAATCACAGCGATCATGATAATTGCCTTTATAAAGCCCTTTCAAGTTCAGAAAGTCCTTCATATGCATTTACTCATTCGATACAACAGTGTTGAGAGAGATTTGCTATTATTATCCTCATTTTATCGATGGAGGAAAAATGTTAAGAAGTGTGAGGAAAATGAGATTGAGAAAGGTATGCAGTGTCCCCAGAGTCACACAGCTGTTGATGACCCTGAATTTGCCCTATCTAGGTATGTTGTATTTTTCATGCTTTCTCTCCCATTAGACTGTGAACTTCTAGAGTTTGGAACTGACTTTTTTTCTTTTTTTTGCCTTTCTTCGTATCCTCAGGGCCTGGCACATAGTAGGTATTTAATATATGCTTGTTGACTAGTGTCCAGCGAGGCTCAAACTTAGGTCTCTCTGACTCCAAGGCCAGCACTCCATCCTCTATGCAGCATGGTCTGTTTAAGAGAAAGTCATTCAAAATGAGGCTTGAAAAGTAGATGAGAACAAGAATGTAGTGACTTTGAGTACCAAGTTAAAGAGTTTATATTTTATCCTATGAACAATAGAGGGTTAAGTTGTTGAGTAGGAGTTGTTCCATTGACCAACCCCAGGAAGAAGGTAGAAAATGGGATAGGCTGTGGTGAAAGGTGGACCCGAAAGAGAGAGGCAGGATCTTTAAGGTGCCATGACACCATCATAGAGACAGAGAACGTAGCACTGGATCAGAGGGGAATGGGGACCCTTTGAGAAGAAGGTAGATGTCATATAGAAGAGGGGTGAATGGTTCCCTAGTCATATAGAAGAGGGGTGGGATGGTTCCCATGGTTGTATAGAAGAGGGGTGGGATGGTTCCCATGGTCGTATAGAAGTGGGGTGGCATGGTTCCTATGGTTGTATACACAAAGAGAACTGGGAACTGCTGGGATGGGGAAAGGAAACTGTGTCCCTATGGTACTCCCCCCAGGTTGGCACTCTGGGGAAAAGCTCTGGACAGCCTCCCCTATTAATCTACTCTAAAGTGAAAAAAATATTGCTTGTACTAACTACCACACAGAGCTCTTGGAGGGAAAATATTTTGTATTTTGTAAACTACTGACCTATCTTTTATGTTGATTAGAACTGCTGCTATTAGAATAGCAGGTCTTACCAGAAAGATCTGAGGATTTAGGTTGACCATATGCTTAATATGAGTCACTAGTTTAAGGAATCTGTTTCAAAGGCTGACGTATATTCTTAGGCTGCATTACTAGAAACAGAGTGTCCCAATCATGAGAAGTAATTGTTCTCTTACACTACGGGGTGTAAGTCAGACCACATCTGGAGAATTATGTTAGATTGAGACACTACCTTTTTTAGAGATACCAGTAAACTAGAGTAGATCCAAAGGAAGGCAAACAGTAAATCAGTCAAGTATGTATTAAATACACAATGCCGGTGCCTGGTGTTTACAAAGACAATAGTGGAATTCCTTGCCTTCAAAGGCATAAGTACGTATAGAATTAAACACAGGGCGGTTTAGGAAGGGAAGACACAAGTAGTTGGGGTGCTCAGGAGAGACTTCATATTTAAGTGATGCTGGAGCTGAGTCTGAAAAGAAGTAAGGGATTCTTTGAGGCAGAGCTGAAGAGGGAGGGTGTCCCAGGCAATAAGGTGCAGCCAGTGCAAAGGCATGGAGATGGAAGATCGAATTTTATGTGTGAGCATGAGCAAGAAAGCCAGTCTGGCAACTATGTAATGTAAGAAAATAAGAAATTATTGAAGGAACTGAAGAAGTTTAACTTGGAAAAGAGAAAACTTAGGGAAGATAAAGTAGCTGTCCCCCATAGAGTGCAGGGATGGTTTTGTTTTTGTCTAGGTACCTGGTCCTCATACTATTCCAGACAGAGAAAAGGCATTTAATAAATGCATCTTGAGTTGAGTATTTCAAGAGCCTGTGTATGGATGACTAGGTTCATTTTTATGTTACTTGAAAAGGCAGAACCAGGATTGAAGGTTGGAAGTTACAAGGATAAGGAAGTTCTTTCCAGTAATTAGAACTCTCCAAAAAAGAACAAGTTGTCTCCTGAAGAAATGAGATCCCTTTTACTAGAAGAGTCCAGACAAAGACTGGATGACTATTTGACTTGAAACATGGTGCTGAGACTTTTGGGACACCATGTCTTTCTTTATTTCTCTATCTTTACCTCTACCTCTGTCTCTGTCAATCACTATCTACATTCGTCTCTGACTCTCTGTGACTCCATTTGGGGTTTTCTTGGCAAAGATACTGGAGCAGTTTGCCATTTCCTTCTTCAGCTCATTTTACAGATGAGAAAAGGGAGGCAGACAGGGTTGAATGACTCGCTGAGGGTTATGCAGCCAGTAAGTGTCTGAGGCCAGATTTGAAGTCAGAAAGATGTCTTCCTGATTCCAAGCGCAGTGCTCTATCTGCTGCACCACCTGCCTGCCCTTGCGAACATAGGAGGCACTTATGAATAAATATTTTGTTCCATGATGTTTTAGAGATGATTTATACACTGGAAAGGCTTTGTGATTTTTTAGGTCATTTCCAGATCTGTGATTATGTAATTCTACAGTTATGTATGCTAGGCATGGATTTACTAGTTTTCATAGAATTAGGCAAAGATAAAGTATGCTTAAAACAAAAGTAATACAAAAGGCATAAATTTTTTATGGTTAACATACTTGTCTGGACTTTTTTCACATTGCTAATCAATTTGAAAATCAGGAGAGATGGAAGGGAGAGAAATCAGTTTAATTCGTAAAAAATATAAATTTCAAAGATACCTATGAAAGTCTCTTCGATTAAAACAAATTTATGTTGACTAATCCTGTTGGAATTAAGTATTTCTTTAAAAAAAAACCTATCCAATACATATAAGCCAATATTGCAAGAATTATTTAAATTTCCTATTTGAGGTTGTACATGTATTCTTTAAAAATCCAGTCTTTCCTTCATTTTTGACTCAGAAAAGCAGTCCCTACTTCCTAGCTCTGGAAAGGGGGGAGGAGAAGATGGGATTTCATTCTGAAGCCCAGAACAGTGGCTCTCATTTTCCCTTAACATTTCCACAAATAGAGCCAAAACATGCTTTATAGAACGTTGAAAATGAGCAAGTGTTATTTCCTTTCCTCCATCATCATCTCATCCTTTATCCTTTACTTTTTTTCCAGTTGAGTTCAGCCTTTCTTACTTTTGCAGCTCAACACTTAGATTGGACATTTTTATAAAGCAAAAAATGAGGTCTCTTTGCCTTCTTTCGCAGCCATGATATGTGCATACAGGTCTACAATATCTGTTGAGAGACTCCTCTGTAACAGAGAATTTACTCCATGATGGTTGTCCTCTAGCAGCTTGTAAAGTTAGACTCCTAGTCTCATCCCTGACGCCTAGCCCTATCATGTTATTTCTACCTATACAAGATATTTAGAATTTTTTGCCAGTTAAGCCATGGCAATAATTTTTTTTTAATTTGCCATGCCAAAAAAGACTTTTTGTTGTTTTTTCTTTTTTTTTAAACAAGATCATTGTTGTAACAAAAAGAAAAATGAACTAGGAGTCCTAAGATATCTATTCTAGTTCAAACACAATTTACTGGATGAGTGACGTTAGGCCAGTCACTGAGCTTCACTTTCCTTATTTGTAAAATGAAGGACGTGGATTCAGAAATCTCTAAGGATCTTCCCAGTGGATTCTTAGGAAATGACATATCATCCTGAGACATAAATTATCATCTGTCATGCTGTGAGATTTAATTTAATGCCACATGGTATAGAATGAAGAGATTGGAATTTGTGGTCAGGAGACCTGATACTTAATAGGGGGGGTGACCCTAGGAAAGTCACTTAACTTTACTGAGCTTTCTCACACGCAAAAAATGAATATAGTAACACATTACTTAACTCCCAAAATTGTCAGAAAAATGCTATATAAATATGAACCAGCAGTATTATCATCAGTATCGTATGCTTTGCTTTCATAAAACCAAACATATGATAATTTAATTTATTAATCAAATAAGGTAAGGTGTCATTGTTTGCATTATAGGAGATTTAACTAGTATTCTTCCATTTACAAAGAGGATTGTCCTGGATAAATAAAAATTTGAAACAGTCATATCATAGTTACTGTCAATTGAAGGTCAATCAGAAATAGAGATAATGAGTTATGTGCATGGTGTCTATAGACACAGTAAGCATTTAATAAATGCTTTCTCTAGTCTGTCATACATTTCTGAAGTCCTTATGTAATTCATTGGAAAAAATATAATAAGATTTATGAAAATGTATTAGTTTTTCAGTTGCTTTTATAAGGAAAATATTTTGTGAACATTGTCATGGACTCGATTTTTATGGTTGCAGCAGATTCATCTATGACTTAAAAAAAAAACCTTTGGGGCCTAATTTCCATAAAGATTGTCCTCTCCACAGGAAATCCAGGGTTTTTCCAAGTCTCTGCAGCTTGTGGGAGGTGATAAATGAACCAGGTTGAATTAGAGCAGACACATCTCTCCAGCATGTTCCAAGCCAAACATACATGCAGAGACATAGCCAATAATATCAACCAACAGGTGTTTACTAAGCAAATACTATGTGCCAGGCACTCTGCTAGGCACTGAGGGTACAGCGACAGAAAGAGCTTAGCACAGTATCTGTACACAATAGGCTCTTAATAATAAATGCTTATTGATGTACCTTACCTCTTCTTAGGAGAAACCATGTAAATTACACTTACAAATACATAAAGTCCAGGTTCCTTAGCCTAATATTCAAGTCCCTCTGCAGTTGGTGCCAGGTCTACCTTTGCAGTGTTATCCCATACTAGACCCATCCACAAACTCTGCTGTTGCTAAAATGGTCTCCTGTTAACCCAGTGATTGTGTCTGGGATTTATGGTCAGGAGACCTGAGTTCAAATCTCAGTTCTGATACTTAATAGGGGGGATGACCCTAGGAAAGTCACTTAACTTCACTGAGTTTTCTCACACACAAAAATAAATATAGTAATACATTAGTTAACTCACAAAATTGTCAGAAAGGTACTATATAAATATTAATCAGCAGTATTGTCATCAGTATCATGTACCTTGCTTTCGGAAAACCAAAAATATAATTTACACGCGAGGGGTCTCGTACTCTCCCACCTCTTTGCCTTGCTCACGCTATTCTCTGTACCTTTCTCTCTGCCTGTTGGATTCCTTCTTGTCCTATGCAAACTACTCTGAATGATCCTCTTCTGATCCCCAGTCAGCAAAGACCATCCATGTTGGACTGAACATCATGCCGTTTGGTGCCTCTCTACCATAGTTACCCTGTGCTATGTTAGTGTGTTATCTGTGTTGGTACTTCAGTATTCCTTTACTTTAAGTCCAACAAAGTCATGGACTACATCTTATTTAAACTTTTTAAGAAGTTCATTTTATTGTCAATTCACAGAACAAAACGAGCATTTCCATAGTACAGTACAGTAAAAAAGGTGATTGCACATGAATCTGCAAACATGTACGACTTGCTATTTCCTCCAAAGATACAACAGTTATCAAGCAAATATGTTTTTCCTTTTTTTTCTTCCCCTCCTCCTCCAGCCCTAGAGATGGCTACCATTAGGCACAGATAGATATAGGTGTGCGCATGCACGCACACACACACACACACACACACACACACACACACACTTATTTATACACACACACACACCTATATATACACACGCACATATATGTGTACAGTTGTTCTGTACATACTTCTATTTATCAGTTCTTTCTCTGGATACAAATAGTGTCTTCATATGTCCTTTATTTTAAATTTGCATATTTCTAATAGTCAAAAAAATTCAGTTACTCAAAGTCATTCTTAAAACAATTGCTGTAACTGTTTACAATGTTCTCTTGGTTCTTCTTACTTAGCTCCTCATCATTATTTGAACTTTGTATTTCAGAGATGCCTCAGTAGCTCAAAAATTCTTTGCACACATTAGGTGCTGAATAAATTCTTATTAATTAAATAACAAATGAATAGTTAAGTTCTGAGCTTGACTTTATACAGAAAACCACCATTGTCATTTTGAAGTATATATTTCCAGTGCTTTTATGGTCCTGTTAGCAGCAGACTTTTCCTCTCGGTCTTTTCAGCTCCTCTAGATTCATGAATCATTTGCCTTTCAGTGTTGGAATTGGAGAGCCCTCATTCCATACGCATGGCACACTCTCACAGCTATTTCAGTTAATATTATTTTCACATAGTGTGCCTGAGAGAGAAGCCATCTGCTTCATGTTTGCTCTGCTTAGTGTATAAAGAGGTGAAGTCACCTGCCCGGAGCTGTTCTAGGTGCCCCTCTGAGGTGTGGCCTTTTAGGACAGTCACTCCATTCAAATCAGACAGAAAAGGATACCTTAAAAGTGAACACACTTGTCTGTAGTCCATTACAGTTCCCCTTGGGCCCACCTTCTCGAAGCATTGTAAAAGATTTTGAGATAGCCCTGGTTGGACAGATGGAGAGAGAGGACAGGGCTTTCCTATGAAGTGTGATCTCAGTGGGAAAATAAAACCTAGGAAAAGGAAGAGGAGGCAATCCTTTCATCTGCGTTTTCAGATTAGATGCTGTATATCTGCTGCTGCTGTTCATGCCCCTGCATACAGCTGCATTAAGTTTTGTCCCCATTGATCTTTTCCTTTCCTTTCTATACAGATTTTTTAAAATTTAATTTTTTATTTCATTTTATTATTTGTTATATACCAGATATAATATATACCATATTATATTTATATATTTATGATATAAAATGTTTATAATATATTATGTAGGTGCAACTAGGTAGTGCAATGGATAGAGCACCAGTTCAGGAGTCAGAAGGGCCTGAGTTCAATTCTCACCTCAGACACTTGCCACTCACTAGCTGTGTGACCTTGGGCAAGTCATTTAACCCCAAATGCCTCATCCTGGGTCATCTCCAGTCATCCTGATGAATATCTGGTCACTGAATTCAGATGGCTCTGGAGGAGAGGTGAGGCTGGTGACCTGCACAGCCCTCCCTCACTCAAAACAAAGTCAAGTGCAAGTCATGTCATCATTTCTCTGATGGCGTGGTCTTCTTCGGCAACAAAGGATAAATACACATACAATATATTATGTATAGCATATTCATCATTTAAAATTTTTTTAAATTATATAATGTATTTGTTTGTTTATTTGAGACTAGGTCTTCCTGTCTTACCCAGGCTGGCACTACAGCAGTCACTCAGGAGCCCTGTCCCACTACTAATTTATATAGGAGCTTTGACTTGCTTCACTTCTGACCTGGACCAGCTTGCCTCTTTTTTGGCAGCCTAAGTAGCTCCCCAATGTGGGGACTCACCATAGTGGTGCCAGACTTAGTGCAGATACCAGCACCACCCCACCCCCATAACCCTATTGCCTCTGAGAACTCCCCAGCCCACACAATCTACCAGCCTCAGCCTCCCCAGTCATAGGGATTTATAGGGATGTGCCATCATGCCTGGCTTCTAGCAGGCTGTTTAAAAAGAAAGCTTTGATTAAATTAAGACCTTGCTCCTGATTTTATCACTAACAATCTGTCAGCCTAACTTAGTTTTTAAAAATGTGTTGGAGAACATGGTACATTTCAAAGAAAAATGTAGCAGCTAGAAAGTGGTACCCATCTTACTCAGAAGATGACACTGAACATTTTTACTGATGGGGGTAGAATTGCTTATTGACATGGTTTTCAGCTCTTTCTCCTGCCGTGAGGCATTTCTGTATTTTGCTAAGAAAAAGAACTCATTCTTCATCCTACAGATGAGCCTCTGGCTCATCAGTAAAGCATTTTCTTCAGGGTTATTTATAGGTTTATAGCCTATTCTCTGCAAAGCCTTAGTACCAAGGGACAGTAATAGAAGAGATAAATGAAATCCATGGATAATTCTGAAATTTCATTTAAGCTCCCAGGTACGACCTCATCTCTCAGGATACTTTAAGCAGTTGCTAAGGAGTTCTGTGGATTCCTGAGAACTGTCTCTGCTTTCCTTTCTGCTCTAGTGGGGTTGAAGCAAAGAGAGGTGGGGAAGAAAGGCACAGGGAGTGCTAAGGAAAAGGATAAGCCACAAAGTCAAAAAGCAACACTTGGATAATGAAGAGTGAAATATGCTTTCTCTATTTGAGTTCATTAAGAAGGCATCTAGGTGGCAGAGTTCTGGGCCTAGGGTCAGGGAGACCCAAGTTCAAATATGACCTCAGGCACATAATAGCTGTGAGACCCTGGGCAAGTCACTTAACCCTATATGCCTCAGTTTCCTCATCTGTTAAATGAACTGGATCAGTAAATGACAAACCACTCCAATATCTTTGCCAAGAAAACCCCAAATGGGGTCTCTAAGAGTTGGATACAGATGAAACTACTCAGCAACAATAAAGAAGGCATCCCAGAAAAGAAAATGTTAAAAATCAGATGTTAAAAAAATTTTTAACAAAAAAATGAAATAATAAAAAAAATAAGCTCATAGGTACAGATCCTCCATCCTCCACTGCAAATAAAACCATTTATGCCTTCTCATCCTGTGTGATTTTCATCTATGTTCCTCAAATCATTATTAATAGATCCCCCTACCTAAAAAAAAGATGATGTCATGGTACGGTGGATAAAGTACTGGCCTTCAAATCAGCCAAGATGTGCTGTAGAGACTGGGAGAGCTCAGAAAAGTGTGGACAAAGAAACCGGGCCAAAATGTTGAATTTCTCTTGACCTCTGTACAGTTCGAGGGTTGGGCTCGATTGACTCTGAGATCCTTTCTAACCCTAAATTGTATGCACCACTGGGAACATGGACAACAGTGTTTCCCAGTTAACTCTTTTTCTTATGGAAGAGCTCTGAAGTTATTTATTGGTTCAGCAAAACAGCTGAAAGAGTTTTAGGAGCCAATATGATGAATTATCATGGAAAACTGGAACCCTATTAGACCTAAAAGAAAACTTATAGGTCATCAGGTCCAGCCTTCTTGTTCTACAGATGAGAAAATGGAGGCTCACAGAGATTAAGTCACTTGCGTAAAGGTTATTAACTCAGATTTAAATGGGTGTTTTTCAGCGATAGGCTGAAAAATGAGGGAAAAAAGAGGAATAGCCAACTGTTATTTAAGAAAAGTATCCATTTCTGTCTGGTTAAATATTTTAAAAGCGGGAGGTGAAGTCAGTGTCTGAACCATGCTAACCATATGTGCCTCAGTTTCTCTCATTAGACTTCATCTTCCCCTTCCCTTTTTTCTAGATCATCTTGGCATTTTTTTCTGGTTTAGTCCTAAATAATACCTTTCCCTTCTTTTCCCTTTTCTCAGCCACAAGTAATCAGTTTATCCTTTTTAGCTGGATCATAAGATCAAGAACCAGATGAGAATTTAGAAGTCATCTGCTCCTACCCCCTCATTTCACATGTGAGGAAACTGAGGCACATATGAGTGAAGTATCTTGCTCAAACTCAGCTTAGTTCAGTTCCATTCACATGTAATAAAGAGCAGTAGCCAAGTTCAAGTTGTTTTCTGTCTGCCTGCATGTTTGTTTTTGTCAGGTAGACACTATCTGCATAATCGCGTAGCACAACTAGTTTTCTTAAAATAATCCTGCCTGCCAGACACGCACAACCAGAAAATCGCACCAGCCCAAGTGAGTTGCCCCATGAGAACTCTCACAAGCATAAATACGTGTTTCTCCCTGGTATTTGGTGTCACACATGTACCTCAGTGATCATTCACTGGCCATAGAAATAACAGGAATAGCCGACTTTATAGAGCACTTTTAGGTTTCCCAAGCACTTTATATAATTTATCATCTTTTACAGGCAACAAATATTTATTAAGCTCTTGCTGTGCTAAGCTACAGGGATACAAATATGAGCAGAAAGATGGTCCCTACCCTCAAGGAGCTTATATTCTAAAGGAGAAAGAAAATGATGGGTGAAAGGAAAGAAGGAACCCCCCAGGGGAGTATAATAGCCAAGTCCAGAGAATCAGAAGTACTGATGGGAAGGAAGGAAGAGAGGCCAACCTGGAACTGTCCCCAAAATGGAGGGCCCTGGAAGGAATTCAGCGGTGGGACAGATAGTCCTGTAGGACAGAGGGATGACCTAGGAGGAGAAGGCAGCATCACTGTGAGATAGGTGCTAGTATTATCCCCATTTCGCAGGTGAAGAAATGGAGGATCAAAGAGTTTCAAGTTGCCTGAAAGGGAGGGAATAAGCATTTATCTATCACCAGGCACCTAAGTACCAGGCACAGGGCTATCTGCTTTACAAATATCTCATTTGATCCTCACAACAACCTTGTGAGATAGGTGCTAGTATTATCCCCATTTTGCAGTTTAGGAAACTGAGGCAAACAGGTTAAGTGACTTGTGTAGGATTGCACTGCTAAGAAAGAATCTGAGGATGGATTTGAACTTGAGTTTCCCTTACTCCAGATCCGGCATTCTATCACCTGCACCATCTGGCCGACTTGTATATGGTTGTTGGACTAGTATGTGTCTGAAGCAGGATTCAAACTCAAGTCGGACTTGGAGTCAGGACAATAAGGGCTCATGTCCTTTCTCTGATACATACTGTGTGCAAGTCACTTAACCTCTCAGCAAATAAGCATTTATTAAGCACTTGCTATGTGCCAGGTACTATAAATAAGCATTTATTAAGCACTTATCATGTGCAAAGTAATGAAGATGCAAAGGCAAGAGACAGTTCTTATTCTTAAGGACTTCACATTTGACTAAGGGAAGAGAACATGCTGGTACCTACATGTAGAAGGTATATATGGTACAAATGGTGCGTAATGTCAGATAGAAGGCAGGAGCAGTAGGGCACACTGGGAAATAAGAGAAGGTGGGATTTGAGCTGTGTCTTAAAGGAAGCCGGGAGGCAGAAGTGAGGAGAAAGGGTCAGCCGGTGAAAAGGCCCTAAGTCAGGAGATGGAGAACTATGTTTGAAGAACAGGAAGGCTGCAGTTGATGGGCTGTAGAGTACTTAAGAGTAGAGGAAAGTGTAAGAACACTAATTGCAAAAATAGAAAGGGGCCGGGCTGTGAAAGGGGTTAAATGCTCTGCTGTGGCTTTTATACAGAGTAGCCTACAAGTTTTAGTATCATTTGAAGTTTTGTAGCTTAACACCACACTAAGACTTTTGGAACACCCTGTATATTATTCTGAGAGTACTAGGAAGCCCATGGTATTTATTAAGTGGGGATAGAGAGGGGGCGATGGGGTCAGACCTGTGCTTTAGGAAAATCACTTCGGTATCTGAGTGGAGGTCCATGATATAGAACAAGGAAGACTTGTCTGTCCTCGTAGTCCAGGTGTGAGGTGAGGAAACCCTCCACTCCCCATGTGATCCTGTGTGAGAGATGTGAAAGCAGAGAAGATGAGATGTGGAAACAGATTGGATATGTAGGATGAATGCAAGAGGAAATCAAGGATGACACCAGAGTTGAAGGCCGGGATTTGGAAGATATGGTCAGCAATAGGACCAGGGGTCAAAGATGTGTGAGATTCACCAGGAGAAGAAAGGGAAAGGCAGCCTTAGTTACACATGAGATACCCATCTGAATTGGTGAAAGAAGTTTCCACACAGGGAGCTCTCTACAGCAATTGAATTTTTGATCAGTGAGAAAGACAGAGACTGACAAAAGGAGGGGGAGAGAGACAAAAGGAGAGAGGAGAGAAAAGAGAGAGAGAAGACAAGAGGAGAGCAATTGAGAGGGAAAGACAGAAAGGAGAGAGAGATGAAGAAGAGAAGAGGAGAGAAGAGAGACTAAGAGAGACAGAAGGAGGAACAAGAAAGGGGAGAGATAGAATAAAGAGACAGGGAGAAGAGGAGAGAGTGGAAAGGAGAAAGATTGAGAGACAGAAGAAGGAAGGGGAGAGAGACAAAAGGAGAGAGAAAGATTGAGAGGGGGAGAGGCAGAGGAAGGGGAGAGAGAGAGGAGAGAGAGATCTGCCTTCCATGAAACCTGAATGTGGCTTAGTACAAACAGGGTCTCTGTGTTGTCTTTTCCTCACAAAAAAGAGTGTTTCTTAATAAGAAGTGAGGGAGGGCACCCGCTTGTGTAGAATGCCAGAGGTGACGTAGCTGGTGCCAGACCAGAGGCTCCCACAGCTGCTAGGTGTTCTTTCACTCTCAGCTTCCGGGACACCAGAAGCTTCAGAATATATTTCAAGTCCTGCTGCCCTGCCAGCCTCCCTGTCCACCCATTTCGACCACCTTCCTGAGCTCTCCATGTTCCTGTCCTCTTCTCTCTCAGTGCATTTCCTTCTTCCTACCGTCGGGCAACAACGTTGGCTTTTTCTGCCCAGGGGGAGAGGTTTTTAAGTTGAAGAACCATGAGCACTGATGAGTTTCTCTGTCTTTTCCTGCTGTGCATATACCAGGTGCATCTTAGTCCTAGAGGGTGATTGGCGGTGGCTGGCGGGGGGTGGGGGGAGCCCACTGCATCCAACAGATTTATAAATATAGACCCAGAGAACATTTTGTTTTTCTTAATAAAATTTTTTATTGTGCTATTGCCAACATTTCAGAAGGACACAAAAGATAACTACCCCCTACCCTTTTCACTGCACATTTTTCAGGGGTGGGGAGGATAAAAGCGGGGTTGAGGGTAATCGTGAAAAACCTTTTAAGCAGCCATTGGAGAGGAGCTAGAAGGGGAATGATTCTGGCAGGTACTGGAAATTACAGATTCCAAATAAGCACCCTGATGTCAGCCTTCGCAGCATTTTTGTTTTTAAGTTCTGTGTCTGGCCACCAGCAAATATAACTTGCAATGGCAGGTCTTCTGAATGAGGAAACTGTGCAACTGAGCAGCATTGAAAAGAAAATTGACCGGCTGCCAGCCCTTTCTGGTTGTTCTGGTTTTTTCATTTCCTGGAAATCTAGGACTTGTACTAGAGCATTAAGAAAACATCTTTATTTTTGATTAACCTGCTGTTATAGACACCCAGACCCTCAAAAAAGAAAACACTGGAGACCACTTCCCAGTCATGTTTTTGGAGTGCCATCCATTGCTACTCTGCCCTGGCCTGTTGTTACGGTGGATTTTGATATTCCCTTCTCCTTTTAGAAGAGTTAGCTTGGAGGTCTCAGTCACTATTTTTCAGAGAACTTTTCTGTGATGAAGTGTTCTACCAGGAGGAAACCAAACCCTCCTGGCCTGTAGAGATTCCTCAGGGCTCTGGTAGTACAATCAGAAACCATTTGTGGCAAAAGGAGTCATTTAGAATCCTGGAGTGGCGGTTCTTATTGTCTTGTACATTATGGACCCTTCTGATAGTTGGGGAAGACTGTATACCCCTTCTCAGAATAATGTTTTTAAATGCATAAAGCTTTGTAGTTCCATAGAACTACAAGGAAATCAGCTAGGTGGCAGAGTGCCAGGTTTGGAGGCAGGAAGACTCATATTTCTGAGTTCAAACCTGGCTTCAGACACATTTACTAATTGCGTGACCGTGGGCAAGTCACTTAACTCTCTGTTTCCATTTCCTCAACTGTAAAATGAGCTAGAGAAGGAAATGGCAAACCACTCCAGTATCTTTGCCAAGAAAACTCAAAAAGAGACATTACTGAAAGTAACTAAACAACAATTATCAAAATATTTTTAAAAGACAAGTTCAAACCCACCCACCCCCAGATTTATGAAACCCTGACCTAGCAGATTCTAGACATGAGCTAGTTAGCAATTAGTGCTGGTTACAGCAGAGAAACTAGTCAGTAGGTTTGAAATCCCACTGAGTAAAAATGGCCCCTGGTGCTCCATCATCTCATCCATTTGTCATTTGTATTATGCTTGGTTTTTAGAGATGGGCCCCCATGCATCCTTTTGATTTGAATACAGACCCTACTCTTGTGCTCTGGCTATGATGTGGAAGGGGCTTCAAACCTCAGGGCCCTCCATGCCACAAATGGACACCATCTCCAGTCATCCTGATCTACATCTTGCCCCTGGACCCAGATGGCTCTGGAGGAGAAAGTGAGGCTGGTGACTTTGCATAACCCTGCCTCCCTTAAATCCAATTCACTCATAAGTCATGACATCACCTTCCTGATGTCATGGTCCTCTTGAGAATGAAGGACAAACACAACAACACGAAGTACTTTGTGTGGAATAGACATGTTAGCCTCATGATGACAAAATCTCAAAACTTCCATCAGCAGGAGGCTAGTGAAAAAAAATTCTCTCTGCCCATATTTAGAAACTACTGCCCATGCTGCCACCAGCACCGTATTTTTTTCCCTTTTACTTTTTCCAGTGGGCAAGTTTTGCCCAGAAACTTGATCTTCGAATTCTTTAAAGGCCCTCCTCTGTGAAGTAATTACCTCTTTGATTGGGATAATCCTTTGTTTAAAGCTGTCTGGTCACCGTGCCCTCAAACAAGATGTTATGTCACAGATGGAATATTATGTATTTTTTTTATTCTTCTGGGTAATGGGGACGAGATGACAACAGTTGTTAGTTGGTAAGATAGGTAGATAGCCTGTGCCTGAAGTCTGTTGCTACAGGAATTAGATTTGGTAATCTCATGTATTTCTTGACAGACAGCATCTGGTTTGATTTTCTTTTTTAAATATGGAAGCATTTTGAGGAGGCAAACAATTCTGTTTTTATTTTTAATCAACTCAGTAAGCACAGAAATTCTTCTTGATGCTTGTAAGAAGGGAAACAGTAAATCTGCATCAACAGTTTGGGCTCTGGGCATGGCAGTTGATAAGCCAGGATAACATTTTCAGATTACTTTTGCACGTTTGCTAATGTAGGGGTGGAAGAGGATCCATTCTGTCAAAACTGACTTCTTCTCTTTGATTTGCCTATGGAGGCCAGAGTCCAAGGTCTCCTTCCTGTCCTCCGACCTCCAAAGGAGTCGGGGATATGTTAGGAGTGGCAACATTTGCTGTCATCAGGTCCCCATAGTTTGATCAGCAAAGTCTGCTGAAGTCTCAGCTTCTGGGGCTCTAGTACTGTCTTCTAGGGCCACCTCAAGCCCTGCTACTTAAATTCATGTAGAACAAATGCTGAAATTTTGAGTGTCAGGGTCGGAGCACAGGGCAAAGAGAATGTCCACTTTCTATTCCTGCACACTTATCCCACCTTCCCTTGACCTTCACCATTGGGTGGTGTGATAAAAAGATCACTAGGTTTGATAAAGGAAGGGAATAAGCATTTATTAAACACCTACTATGTGCCAGTGCTATGTTGAGTACTTTACAAATATAATCTAATTTAGTCCTATAGGAATAATGGTATAGAAAATACAAGTTTTGGTTCTGACTTGAGCATTTTCTCACTGGGTAACTCTGGGCAAGTCACTTCTCTTGGAACCTTAGTTTTCTTTTATGTAAAATAAAAGGATTGGGCTCAATTCTCTCCAAGGTTTCTTATAATTCCAACATTCTGTAAAAGTGGCCAACCAGACAGGTGGTAATTCTCATCCTGTGGCTGAGAAACATTCCCATAAGTTTTGCATATGCATTAAATTCTGTACTCTTCTATTTTTAAAGCCCAGGCAAGCGAATTTATTTATTTAATTTTTTTTTTGCTAAATGTGGATCTCATCAGCTTCTTTTAACCACAGTCATACAGAAAGCAGTCTTACCTTATAGTAATGGTACATTTCAGTTAAAAACTCCTGAAGACTGCTTGTCTTCTCTAGTCTTTGCTTACATCAAAAATAGGCAAACACAATTGGAGTTTATTTGTAGTGACACAAGCTTTGGGTAATAATTAGTTCCTTGAACTCTGTGCTCAGGGAAACCCTAGAATTCATACCCTCCTCTTGGGATCCTTCACATCCTTCAAGGCTCAGTCCAAATGCCTCCTACAGGAAACCTGTCTTAATCCCTGGTCTCTGAGGTACTTTTTTATTTACTTTGTAGACAGTTCCCATTGACTTTTCTCTATGCATGTTTCATCCTACCACTCTAGCCCCCAGGAAAATGTTAATTCCTCCAAAAATGGGGGATTTTTCATTTTTCCTTTGTTTCACCAGCACCTAACCTAGTGCCTTATATGTAAGCATTTAATAAGTGTTGATTGTTGAAATGAATAATGAGCATTCCATAAATAATCAGTTGCTTTGTTCACACTTCCTCACTGAGTTTACTTGAACATAGGGTGAAGTCCGTTGCCTCTTGCCTCTTCTGCGTAAGGGGCCGTACACTCACAACAGCTAACTTTTATAAAGAATTTTTACATATAGTATCTCATTTGCTCCTCACAGCAACCTAGGAAGTAGGTTTTATTATTATCCCCATTTCGTAGATAATCGGTCAATAAACATTAAATACCTACTGTGTGCCAGGCACTGTGCTAAGTGCTAGAAGAGAAAAGTGAAGTGATTTTCTCAGGGTTCCACAGCTAGCAAATATCTGAGACAAGATTTGAACTTAGGTATGCTGGACTCAAAGTCCAGCTCTCTTTGTACTAAGACTGTGGTGGTGTCAAAAACTCAAATAGGAGAGGATTCCTGCAGGCCCCTATTGATTTAGAAAGCCACAAACTAACATTACTTACATCGTATTATATTTTTATTTATTTTGTTAAACATTTCCCAGTTACATTTTGATCTCGTTCTGGCCTCCCTGGGGAATTTGGGGAGCCTTTGGCTCAGAGAGTATATCAGACTGACCATCTAAATTATTCTACCCAGGAAAAGCCTGTGAGGGGAAAGTGAAGCTACCAGACATTTAAACTGGAGCAATTTTTGCAGCCAGGACTTACCCGGCCTTCTCTTCCTGTTTCTTGAGCGGTGGGGAGAGGGTGAGGCCCTCTAGGCCTGCAAAGGTAGAGAATGATTCTATTAGAGCTGATTTTGCTGTTAGTACCATCAACATTAGTATCCATCCGATGGAGCAAATTAGTGTGTTACGGTTCCAGTAAGGTTGCCACCTATTTCCTATTAGTCCAGACAGATGAGGAGCCCTGGCTATCTGCTGGGTAATAGTGTACTACTGGGGAAGGGTATACAGTGTAATTGTGCCTAGAGCACTGATATAATGAGTTATTTTGATCTTTGGCCCGCTTTTTTTTGGCTTGATGATTAGGTTCAAGCAAATTACTGACCTCAGTATTTCTGTCATCGTATCTATAACGAGAAAATTTGGGTCGTCTCGTCTAATATGGAATCTGTCTCTATCACCTTCTTGTAAGTTTGCCCTTCTATCTCTCCTTATCTTTCCCCAGGTCTATTACTACTCTATAATTCTCTGCTTATGGATTTGTCTTCCCTTCATTCTAACTAGTTCTATCTTTTCTCTCCCTCTCCTTTTCTCTTTTCCTTCTCCCTTCTCTCTCCCCACCTTCACTTTCTCCCCTGACTCCCTTCTACTGCCTCTCCATCTGTCTCTCACACACCTAGTATTCATGTAGCCTATGGCTCCCTGTATCCATTTCTAACCCCCTCCTTTCCTGTCAGTACAGAAATCAGTTACTAAATTTCATTTCCTTTTTTTCTTTATATACTGTATCACTCTACCACACACTTTGACTGTCTCTTTCTCCCCACTTCCATTCCTTACTTAGAGCCACCAGGTTTGTCAATTTCAAGGCCAGCATCCCTATATTGTACTTGCTACCTACCGTGTATCAGAAGGGGTATTCTGCCTGGGCAGCCCTGTGAAAGAAACAAAATACATCTTTAGGACCATAGAATTATAGTATGTACAGCTGAAAGATATTATAGAGAATCTTCATCTAATCTATCCCCTTCGTTATAAATATGAAGAAATGGGCCCTTAGACATTGAATGACTAGCCTAAGATCTCCCAGGTAAGGAGCTTCATATATCTCCTTTCAACACCTTCTTTGCTGTTCCAAGATCCTCTGCCTCTTCTCCAAGACTCCCAGTGCCTTCACACTGCCTTCTATTCCCCATAAAGCCCACCCAGACCTATGCTTTTTAGACAGTGACCCACATCCCCTACTTTCCCCTCCCTTTCCTTTAAACTGATCTAAACTAGTTATTAGATGGAAATTAATAAGTTATCATTTAGACTAATGTGTCACTGGCTGATATGCCCCTTTAATGTGCTACTCCTTCCAGGGTAGCATTTTAAGAGAATTAGTTAATCCAAAGGAAATACAATCTGCTGGTGGAATATTGGGCATGATGACAAGTCAGTAGCAGGTGTTTTAAATCTGGGTGCATTCCAAGAATCACCATCTATGCTGCTTACACATAAGGTCAAATGAGAATTGAGTGAGGCCTTGCTTATAAAGTATTTTGAACTGTTAATTAGTCAGCACTTCGTAATCCCCTACTATGTGCCAGGTACTACACTAAATGCGATAAAAAAGAATGGTTTTTAATAAATATGAATAATGACTAATGCTTACTCTAGCCTTAAGTCAATGTATAAATTTCACCAGTACATTTCGTTTCATAAGGTTTTTCCCTCACAATATTTCATTGATGAAATAGTTTCATTGTGTTTTTTTGCATCACTTGATCCTGGAAGTAATAGGGAGCTACTTGAGTTTATTGAGGTGGGATGGAGGGAGACTGACATAATCATGAGCTTTAGGAAAGTCACTTTGGGAGCTGTGTGGTGGATGGATTGGAGCTGGAAGACACTGTATTTCCAAACCCTAAACTTGTTGAGGGGAAAGATCATGTCTTCTCTAAATTTTGTTTGTCCCCCTCCCCCAGGGCTTAGCAGTATTCTGTCCACAATTAAGTACTTAATGAATATCTACTTAATTGAATCCACATCGAATCCCTGTTTCCCAGGTGAGGAACTAAGTCTCACAGTAGTTATGATCGGCCAAGTAAAAGAGGCAGTTTATCAACCCAGGGCCTCTAATTCCAAGTCCAGTATTCTTGCCACCATGCCATACCCAAGTCTTGTGCCATGTGGGGCATTGGGAGAATACCCTGCCTTAAAGTGCCCCTTCCACCTGCCCACCATCATATCTAAAACATCTCTGTAAAAGTTACATTCTCTGGAATTAAGTTTGAGTTTAAGCAAACCCCAGTGGGAAGAGTGTATTGTTCAGTCATGTCCAACTCTTCATGGCCCCATTTGGGGTTTTCTTGGCAAAGATACTGGAGTGGTTTGCCATTTCCTTCTCCAGCTCATTTTACAGATGAGGAAACTGAGGCAGACAGGGTTAAGTGACTTGCCCAGAGTCATACAGAGGTTGGATTTGAACTTAGAAAGATGAGTCATCCTGACTCCAGGCCCAGACTCACCAAACCCACCTAGCTGCCCACTCACTATCGGTTTATCAGAACGATCTCCTTGACAAGTGGAAGGGGGAAGTCTGAGAAACTCTGTGTGTATGTGTATGTGTGTGTGTGTGTGTGTGTGTGTGTGTGTGTGTGTGTTGGGGGAGGGGGAGTTGTGAGAGGGAGGCACAAGGGCCTAAAGGAAGAGAAAGTTTAGAGGAGGAAGACATTACAGACAAATTTAGGCTGCTTCAGTTTTCCTGAAGATGGAGATTCAGTGGAAATGATGATAGGGCTGTGCCAACATAGTATTGCAGATCTAGGAAAAGGAATTTAAATATCATCCAGTCTCATTTTACAAATGAGTTTCAGTGATTTTAAAATCAGTGAATTTAAATCTCATCCAATCTCATTTTACAAATGAGGTTCAGTGATACAAAAAGAAAAGCTTTTTAAAGTCATCTCAAATGACATTTATGGTAGAAATAGAGGCAAAGAGAAACTTAACATACTTTTCGAATGTTAAGCTCATTGTATTTACATGTGTCCCCAGTGCTTGGCACACAGAAGGTGCTTAATAAATGCTTGTTAACTGAGTGCCTGATGTCATGGCTAGTAAGAAGCAGAGAAGGATTTGAACCTAGGTCTTCACTTTAAGTCCAAGATTCTATCCATTTTATCATACTGCGTGATCGATCCTTTAACCATTCCCACTCATTTCATCATGGTAGCCCAAGAGAATCATGCCCAAGTCCTGAATCCTAAAATTAGATCACAACTGTTTTCTTAGTCTGAAGAGGTAGTTGCTAGAAAGGTGTAATGTGTGTTTGCCCCTATCATTCACTGCCTCACAAACCCTGCTCTCTGGGATACAACCTTTTCTGACTTTATGACCAAGTCTTTATGACTAAGTCATGACCATGACCATTACTCAAGGTTCTAGATGATTCTGCTCTTCTCTTTGGTGACTCCAGAGGGAAGAGAACATACAAGGAAACTATTGGTTTCTCCTGATGTCACAATGGTTATGTTGGTTTTCGGGTTTGGGGTTTTTTAAACACTTTGTCTTTAGGTTGTAGCCACTGATCTGCTCAGCTTTTTTCTCCAGCAATTTCCCATTACCCCTCCAATTTTTTTTCAGATGAATAGCAGTTGTTGGGCTTCTTCTCCTTCTCCTTGTTCTTCTTGTTCTCCTCCTCCTTCTTCTCTTTCTTCCTCTTCTCCTCTTTCTTCTCCTCTTTCTTCTTCTTCTTCTTCTTCTTCTTCTTCTTCTTCTTCTTCTCCTTCACCTTCTCCTCCTTCTCCTTCTCCTTCTCCTTCTTCTTATTCATTGTCCTCCTCCTTCTCCTGCCTTCTTTTTTAGCCAGGGCAAATATGCAGAAGTTTGGATGGCAAAATGGATGGAGTGACTTCGCATCAAAATAGTTAGAAGTTTGAATATTGCCTTACATACTTAGCAGCTGTGTGCTGTTAGCCAAGTCACTTAACATGAGTGAGCCTCATTTTTTTATCTGTAAACTCGGGATAATAATACTACCTACTTCATAGAGTTATTGTGAGGATATAAGACACTAAATAAATATGAATTATTGTTGTACATAGAGAAAAACTTTGAAAAATTCATCTCAAATTAGATAAACTGAATATATAAAATATGGCGATAGTATTTATGGCTAATACAGAATCTGTTAACATGCTTTGAGCATATAATATGGAGTCTGAGTGGAACATAGGAAAGAACACTGATGCAAGAGTTAGAGGACATGAGTTCAAATCCTATCTCTGATACTACCTGTGTTATCTTGAATACATCACTTACTTTCCACGAACCTTCGTACCTTTATCTGTAAAATGAAAGCACTGGACCAGATAGGCTCTGAGATCCTTTCTAGCTCTAGAGCTATGATCCTGTGGGAGATAACTATATCCTAATAAAACAATCCTTTTATTAAAGTCCTACTCTGGAGCCTCATCTTTGACTTCAAGGTAATTCCGGTCATAATGCCGGCAGAGCACAAGCTCAAACAGTTCTAATACAATAGGAAAGACTTCACAAGCAGGGATCTGGTAATGAATTGTCATGGGGTGGGATGGAGCAGTCTGGCTAAGCTGAGAGGCTCATCCTCAGGTCTATCAGTGGTAGAGGGATGAATTTCACCATTATTACAAGTCTCCAGGACTGTCTGCTAAGGCTCTCAAGGAGTTGAGGCCCAGGGTTTGCCTCAGAGAAGGGGGAATACCCATCCTGATAAAATCTCAGGTCCTTGTGCAGGTGGACAGCCGCCAGTCCCACTTAGCAGAGAAGTTATTGCATAGTGCTCATTAGAGGCCCTTGTGGGCCTCATCTGTTTACTGTTTGGTCAGTGGGAGACAGCAGACTTCTTTCTTGTAAGCAGTTGCCTTGCATTTTTATCCTGAGGAATCCCAAGGAGAGGGTGAAATCTGACTACTTCTGTGACCTTGCTGAATGCTCAAGTCTCGATTTTGATGTGGGATTCTTTTTCTTTTTCCTTTTTTCCTTTTTTTCATTTTAGCCTTTGCATTTAGTTTGTGTGTTTGTTTGTTTTTTCTTGTTTGTTTGTGTTTTTTTTTAGAATAGTCCTTATCAGCGGCAGGAGGTCCTTCTGTAGCATCTTTTCAGTGCTGCCTTATCGGGACTGCGCCCAGGCTGGGTACGTATGTGCATGCACATTCAGTGGCTTCTTGGGGGTGTCTTGAAAGGGCCTTGCAGATGCCAGCACTCTAGCCAGTGCTGGCATTTCAAAATACTTGTCTTCCCACTTGACTGGAAAGCCAATATTTAGAGATTTGGGGAGGGAGAGGGAGGGAAGGAGGCTTTCACTGCTTGTTCCACATTCTTTTCAGCCAGAAAGCTTTTCTGTTCAGGCTGTTTCATGTTTTTCCACCATTGCTTCTGCTATTCTAATGCATATTTATTTTTTCAACCATGCCAAGGCAATAAAGCAAAAGCAATTCAGGGAAACCTATAAATTCTGCTGGTTGGCATTTAAATATAGGGGAACGTCTTTCACAAAAGCGGATAAAGGGAACATGGGTCATGGGACAGTTTATCCAGCCTTCCTTTAACCGTCCAACTTTGGAATCATCAACTCCCTGACTGTCAGGAAAACGCAGTGGTCCTATCAAATAGACAGGCGAAGTGGGTCTTCACTCTCTGCCTCCACCCCCAATTTGACTTTGAAAGCGCCAAGGGAAGCAGGGTTGCATTTACAGAGTAACTTGGCTTCCTTATCCTCCACTGAATGTGCTGTGACATTCCCACCTCCTACAGTGTTGCTCATGTCTTTGTTCTTGCCTGGAATGACTTCTCCCCTCCTTCCTAAAGAGCTAATTCTTCCTGTCCTTTAAGACTGAGCTAAAGTTCTGCCTCTTCCATGAAGACCCTGACTCCTTAGACCAAGGGTTCTCAACCTTCTGGGCTCCCTGTTCCTTATGGTTTTTCAGTAACCTTTCAAATACCCTCTTTTTTATATGAAAGGAAGTACATTCCCCACTTTAATATGTCTATAATATCCATAAGAAATAAAATCAAGACATTAAATTTTTTTCTTAGTGTGTACAAGAATTTTGTAACTTCATTGATCAGAAAATAATTTGGATTTCTAGACTATTTCAGCAGGATGGTAAAGTTATTTATCCAGTATTCCCCATCCTTCCAGACAGACTTCTTATACTCCAAGGACAGGTATATCCAAGATTGGGAACTTCCCCTCCCTTACACTTTCATAGTATTTTGGATCTAATGTACGCATTTTAGTGTTTCTTCATGTACTTGACTGCTCAAGAGCAGGAGATAATGACTTACTCATCTTTATGCATGGAGTCAGGCATAACTAAGTTCAAGTCCAGCCTCAGACACTTACTAGCTGCGTGACCCTGGGTAAATCACTCAATCTCTTTTTGCCTCAGTTTCTTCAGCTGTAAAATGGAGATAACAGTGCCATCTACCTAGCAGGGTTGTTGTGAAGGTCAAATCAGATGATATTTATAAAGCCTTTGGCACGGTGCCTGGTCTACAGAAGCCACCATGTAAATGTTTGTTTCCCTTTAATTCCCTTCCCTTTTATGTCCCTAACAACTGCTTAATACAAGATGCTAAATAATTAACAAGAATACATAGTTCACATTAATGTGGAATGAAAAGCCACAAAATTATATGCCAAAACTAAAAAATATATATATAAACCAAAAGAAAAACTGTCAAGTGAATTAATTTGGGGGCCACAGAAACTGGTACAGATCATTGTGCAGACATTCAGCAAAATTTGTCAAGGAGAAGCCATGTGTTATAATGGATAGAGTAGTGTGGGACTTGGGGTGATTAGGTGGCCTAGTGGATAGAGCTCTGGACTTGGAATCAGGAAGACTTCATCTTCATGAGTTCAAATCTGGCCTCAGACACTTCCTAGCAAATCACTTGACCCTGTTTGCCTCAGTTTCTCATCTGTAAATTGAGCTGAAGAAAGAAAGGGCAAACCACTCCAATATCTCTGCCAAGAAAACCCAAATGTCACAAGGAGTCTGAAATGACTGAACCACAACAACAGTGCTGAACTTCAAATCAGAAAGACCTAGTTCACATCATATCTCATCTGTTTGCTTAGCTGTGTGATCTGGGGCAAGCCTTGGACTCAGTTAAAATGAAGTTGAACTAGATGACCTCTAAGTTTCCTTCTGGGTTTAAGTGGAATTCTGTGATCCTATTGTCCAGTTATGAGTCTAGAGAGACAGAGGAAGAAGGTACTGGTGCCAGAGAGGGCCTAAGAGGGACAGTAGGAGCTTAGGACTAGATGTGGCAAATGAGATGGAAGCGTGAGTCAGTTGTTAATTACTCTGTGAAACTTTCCCCAGTCTCTTCAATCAGGAGTAATCCTGCATTCCATGAATTTCTCAGATGCATTCTATATTGCATTATATTTAATTACATTTGTGTTTTATTTTTCATGTCATTCAGTTGTTCAGTCACGTCCAGCTCTTCGTGACCTCATAGACTTGACCATGAGGTTTTTTCTTGACAAAGGCACTGGGGTGGTTTGCCATTTCCTTCTCCAGTGTGTTTCCATTTTACGGGTGAAGAACTAAGGAAATAGGAGTTAAGTGACTTGCTCAGGTAATAAGTATCGAAGGCCAAATTTGAACTCAGATCTTCCGATTCTAAGACCAGTGTTCTACCCACTGCGCCACATTTGTTTTTCGTTCTGGATTATAAACTGAGGTCAAGAAGCATGCATTGCTCACCTTGTATCCCTAGCACCCAGCCTAACCCATGGCCTTGAATATTGTGGGTATTTAATTGACGTTAACTGACTCACAAGTCATCAGAGACCAGCTTTGGAATCCTGCCTCCAGTGCTACTGTCTTGTGATCACTCATTGATAAGTGAATTAACTGTTCAGAGCCCTGGACCATAAAATATATCCTTCATCTACAAAATGGCAATAATAATTACTGTAGTGTCCACTCTACAGGTTTGTTGTGAGCATCCAATGAGATCATGCCTTTTATAAATCATAAAACATTACTACCAGATGATATGGCGGATAGAGGGCTAGACTTGGAGTCAGGGAGACCTGAGTTCCAATCCAGCCTCAGGAACACACTAGCTATATGATCCTGGGAAAGTCACTTTCCCCTCTCTCTCAGTTCCTTTATCAAAATAACAAGCCAAGTCAGCAAGTATTTTTAAATTCTTACTCTATGCCAGGCACCTTACTAAGCTCTGGGAACACTAGTACAGAAAGGCACCCTGCCCTCAGTCTAATGCAGCATAAATTTTAGCACATAAACAGAATCTAAAAAGTGAAGGGCAGGGAGGAGAGAAGACATGACTGTATCAGTGCTGTAGCATGATAGAGAGAGTCCGGGGGGCAGGACAGGAATAAAGACATGGCTGGCCTGGGGGACCTCCTTAAAGTGGTGGGTCAGTGATGAACCAAAGAGGAATATGAAGTCCAGGGGTAGAGGGAAATTCCAGGGCAAGGAGGTTTCTATGTTGTATTAGACAAAGTACAGCTGAGAGAAGGATGAAAACCATCTGTAAAATGGGCATAATCAGAGCACTCACCTCCTAGGATTGGGGGGACGTTCAAAAGGGATAGCAGTTCCAAAGTGCTTAGCTCAGAGTTTGGTACATAAAAGTGCTATGTGAAATGTTAGCTTTTGTTATAAAAATGGTATCTATTTATTTATTTACTTACTGATTGATTTTTTTGCTGCTGCGCATGCTACCCATACCCCACCCATGAACCAGAAGGCGTGTTAGGCCTGTCAGTCAATCAGCAACTCCTTCAGGTAGTCTGCCTTCAGGTATTCCGAGGCAGAGCTTAAGTGACTGGCTGAGGGTAGCAGAGTTAGTAAGTCTCTGAGGCCACATTTGAATTTAGGTCTTCCTGACTCCAGGTCCACAGCTAGCTCCTCAACTAGAGGGTGCAAAGAGGGTGCCTGCCAGTACGAGGCAAGTAATGAGTGTAGAGGGGAGCACTCAGCAGGAAAGATTTCATGACAGAGTTGGGTCTCAAGCTAGGGCCTTAAGACTAGATGGGATTGGGATAGTTCACCTTCCTCGGCACTTTTGGGCTTCCAGAGCACTTCCTGTTCAGCAGCCCTAGGAGGTGGAGGTACTACCTGTCATGGTATCCTCATTTTACAGATGAAGAAATGTGAAGTGACCTACTCATAAGTCACATAGTTGAGAAGTATCAGAGCCAGGAATTCCAAGCAAAGGGGATCACTTGGAATGAAAATACCAAGACAAAAGGGAAGGAGTGTTATGTTTTAGTGAGGCTAGCAGACTTATGGATCTAACTACAGTGGAGGGGACCTACAGGACAGAAGTAGGAATTCAGGGTGAAGTTGGACAGCTTCCTCAGCTACAAAGAAGAGTTTCTAGGCTGCTGCATTATATTCAGGACTCTAAGTCCTAATGTATTAATACTGGGTGAATAAAAAGTAAGAGACCAGATTAGCCAAGAATAGACAGTATGAGCAATAGATGATCCAAAGCAGTTAAGTAAACTTACCGGACATCCAAGTGTAACATGAATGCAGATGTAGGTACATTTATAACTCAAGTTACACATAACTGTCAAGAAAATCCTAATAATAATAGAGAACATTTATATAGTGCTTATTATATGCTAAGCATAGTGCTAAGCTCTTTACAATTATTAGATCCTCACAACAATCCCGGAAGATAGGTCAGTGCTATATTTTCTCATTTTGCAGATGAGGAAAGTGAGGCAGATAGGTTAAGTGACTTGCCCAGGGCCACACAACAAATCAGTACATGAATGAAGTCAGATCTGAATTCGGGTCTTTATGCCCAGCTCTTTGTCCACTGCACCAACTAGTGGGTGGGCCATAACTAGGAACTCTAGTGCCCAGGGCAAATATAGTTGAGTGGGGAGAGCTCCCCTGGGAAACAAGAATAGAATAGCTAAGGAGAGTGTTAGACAATATCGCCTTACTGCTGGGAAGTTCTGTGTTCCTTTAAAGCTCAAATTCTTTTTGTAGTGGGAACATAGGACTAACCCTTCCTTTTCCAGGGGTAACCAAGACCTGGAGAGTTTAGATGAGGTTCCTGCAGTCATACACCTTAAGATTCTGCCCCAGCATCACTGCTAGTTAGCGCAGATCTCCTTGTAAAGATCCCCAGACCCAGCAGGTTGAGAATATAGCTCTGATTAGACTTAGTCATGTCAGGAGAATGGGAAATCCACTTTTCAGAGAATACTTCTCTTGTAAGGGACAGACTTTAACTTCCCTCCCCCCTGTTACCAGATCAGGAGATAATAGAGTGTGAGAGGAGTAGTGCCAGAAAGAGATAACAAAAGGAGAATAGGTACTATGAAAGAGGAGTATGATGACGGAGGACCCCAAGAGGAGTCACATGGTGTAAGGGAGCAGGGGAAGCCACCTCACACAAGATCTTGAGGTACAGAACAACTTTCACCCCTCCCATATCAGCATCCTGGGCCAAAGCTGTGGTCAACATGCCCCAGTTTCAGGCATGTAGCTGGGTTTTAAAACTGGTGAGTATTCATCCACAGTTCTAGAGGTTTATAGAATTCATGAATGGTCATTTCTTGAATTCACATATTCTACACATCGGAATTGTGTTAGGGAAGGAAAACTTAGTACTTAGAATTGTAGTATATGGAATGTTGGTCAGAAGGGACCTTCAGATCATTTAGTCCAGTGATCTGAATGAGACTGAATGAGAAAACTGAGACTTAGAGGTGTTCAGTGACTTGCCCATCAAGAGTCGTTTGGTGCCACTGTCCTCCATTCTTCCTTGTGAAAAATATGAAATAATCATTTTTCTGCAATGTATTTTGTCATAAGTATTTTCGTTGATTGTCCAAGAAAATCAAGAATGTAATTCATCAGGGGACTCTAGCATGGCAAAAGGATTAAGACATGTTATGGAGAAGCCTAGTCTTTGAAAAAAAACAGATATTTCTGATTACTGATAATGACTGTGTCATTGAACATAGCTGGGCCTTTCTATTAAATATAAAGAAATAAACATTCTCGCAATAATTCAAATAGTCACGGTAATAAAAATAGAATAGCTAAGGAGAATGTTAGACAATATTGCCTTACTGCTGGGAAGTTCTGTGTTCCTTTAAAGCTCAAATTCTTTTTGTAATGGGAACCTAGGACTAACCCTTCCTTTTCCAGGGGTAACCAAGACCTGGAGAGTTTAGATGAGGTTCCTGCAGTCACACAGCTAGTCCGTGGCAAAGCTAGGACTAGAAAACTGAAGTGTCCAAACTCCCAGTTCAGTGCTCAGGTGTTTTTGCAGCTGATTACACATAAGCTCCCCTAAGTAATTATAAGCAAGTTGCATTGTTCACGTATTCAGTTGTGTCTGACCCTCCATGACCCTGTGGACCACATTGTCCACAGGGTTTTCTTGGTTAAGATACTGGAGTGGTTTGCCATTTCCTTCTTCAGTGGATTAAGGCAAACAGAGGATGAGTGATACGAAGCATAGCAGAATTCAAATCCAAGTCTTTCACCTCCAAATCCAGTGTTTTTTTCTTTACCACCCAGCCAGCACTCAGTAAATTACCATGTTAAGGAATGAATGCCCAGCATTCAAATAGCCCTAGGCTGTGAATGAGATCTGGATTCTAGCCCCGATTCTACTGTCACTATCTATGTGACCTCAAGAAAGTCATTTCACAGAATTCTGGAGTTGGAAGGAATATCAGGAGTTATCAGTCCATACCTGAAAAAGGGGTTGTAATGTATCTGATAAATGATTGTCCAGCTTCGTGTGGGAGCCCTCCAGTGATGGGGAAGTTACTAGCCCATGAAGCAGTCCATTCCTTTTGGACAACTAATTTAGTTCTTAGCAAGTTTTATCTTACATGGAGCTAAAATCTTCCCCTTAGCAACTTCTGTCCATTACTACTAAGCTCTTAGGTTAAGCAGAACATATATAGTTACTCTTATTGTTGTTTAGTAGTGTCCACCTCTTTGTGACTGCATTTGGAGTTTTCTTGGCAAAAATATTGGAGTGGTTTACTATTTCCTTCTCTAGCTCATTTTGCAGATAAGGAAGCTGAGACAAATAGGGTTAAGTGACTTGCCCAGGATCACACAGATAAGAAGTATGTGAGGCCCTATTTGGACTGAGGAAGATGAGTCTTTCTGACTTCAGGCTCAGTATTCTGAGCCAGCTGACCCTCTTAGCCCCTAAGAAACTTGAAGACAGCTATCTTGGCCCCTCCTAAGTATTTTTCTATACTCAAAGGACATCACCCTTGTAAGACGTGATCTCTAGTTTCCTCACCACCCTGATCACCCTTCCCAGATTGCACTGAAGTTTGCCAATGCTCTTCCTAAAATGTGGTGCCAAGAAGTAAATATAATGTCCATGATATGCTCTGACCAGGGCATAACTGGCTCCTTCCCCCAAGCCATGACATACATTGGTATGAATAAGTCAGAAAGAAGGTTACATCAGTGACCTCGTCAACATATTATCAGTGGCCCAGGACAAGGAATGCTTACAATTGTCCTTGAAAGACTAAAGCCTTAATCACCCAACAGCCTCCATCTTTCCTCCTGACCCAATACTGATCTCCTGGCCTGAATCTTTATTCTTACAACAAATTTTCTTCTTCTGCCTTGAGCCTCTTGAGTGTTAACCCTCCAAAGAAACACTTCCATTTACTCAGCCTCAGTCTTCCGTTTTCTGCTTCCTTGGATTCTAATTAAGACTCTTTCCCCAGAAGGGTTGCTCCTGCTTAGCCTGTATGTACTGACCTACCCCTGGCAGTCACTTGACATTAACCATATTAATGCATTCTAAGTTTGATTCATTGATTGATAATGCTAACATCTTTGGCTACCATGTCTCACTGTTGACTTGTACTGACCCCAAAATCCACTAAAGCCTCCAGGGCTTTTGCAGACAAATTCTAGCCAAATTATAGCCAAAATCTAGCCCTACCTCCTCATTCATGCTGTGCTTATACCATGGATTTTTATGAAGCTCTTACATTTATTCTTCTTGCATATAATTTGATTCAAGCAAATTGTTGAAGCTTGTTGACATCCTTTTGAAATGAATCAATTTGAGCTAGGTGGATTTAGAAGTGGTTGAATAAATGGTCACTCCTAAAGAGTGGTGACCAACCAATGGATTGACCCTAGTCCTTGAGCAGAGGTGTCGGGAGCCTGCAGCCTTGAGGCCACATGTGGCCTTCTAGGTCCTTGGGTGTGGTCTTTTAACTGAGTTCAAGTTTTACAGAACAAATCCTTTTCTTAAGGGGGTTTGTTCTGTGAAGTTTGGATTCATCCAAGGGCTACATTTGGGGATCTAGAGGGCCACATGTGACCTCAAGTTCACAGGTTCCTCACCCCTATCCTAGACAGACACATATAACACAAAGCCTCTGCAATTTGTCCTTGACCACACTTTGTGCCAAACTTGATAAACTTATCATTCATGACTTCATCCAGGTCATTGATGAAAAATGCTGAAAAAAACAAGCCCACCATCACCACCCTGCTAAATTTACAAATGAAAAAACCAAGGCCCAGAAATGTTGAATGACCACAAGCACATATGAAGCATACTTCCCCTTAGGAGAAGTGCTAATGGTAGTGCTTGGTATGCTAGCAGCTCTGGCCCAGTCACTGTGCATGACTACATATGGGATCAGACTTGTAGCAGGTAACAGCTGGAATTCAAATTGATGTCTTCTGAATGAAAATGAAGGGTTTTTACACTGCAGTATTCTTTTCTTTAGCCCCATCTACCTCTCCATTGGGTCCACAAGAATACCACAAGAGATTTGTCAGATACTTTGCTAGAACCCAATGCAATGTATCTACTACTAGCACTTATTTTTAAAATTTATTTATTTTTAGTTTACAACATGCACTTTTATAAGATTTTGAGTTCTAAATTTTCTCCCCTTCCCAAGATGGTGTGCAGTCTAATATAGGTTATACATGTACAATCAGATTAAATATTTCTACATTAGTCATGTTATAAAGAAGAATTAGAACCAAAGGGGAAAACCACAAGAAAGAAAAAAAGAGAGAAAATGTTATGCTTCAGTCTACTTTCAGATGTTGTTCTTTCTCTGAATGGGGATAGCATTTTCTGTCATGAGTTTTTTGGAATTGTCTTAGATCGTTGCATTGCTGAGAAGAGCTAGGTCTCTCAAAGTTGGTCATCACAGTGTTGGTATTACTATGTATAGTGTTCTCCTGGTTCTGCTCCCCTCACTCAACATCAGTTCATACAAGTCTTTCCAGGTTTTTCTGAAGTCCACCTGCTCATCATTTCTTATAGCACAAAACTATTCCATTACATTCATATGCCACAACTTGTTCAGCCATCCCCCAATTGACGGGCATCCCCTCAATTTCTAATTCTTTTCCATCACAAAAAGAGCTACTATAAATATTTTTGTACATGTGAGTCTTTTTCCCATTTTTATGATCTCTTTGGGATACAGACCTAGAAGTGGTATCAGCATTATTTTTCTGATGTGACATTGGGGACCAGAGAGGTTAACCAATTTGCCTCATAGAAAGTTAGAATCAAAGTTAACCAAGTAGTTGTGTCTTCTGTTTCTTGACCTAGTTACAGGTATAACTCATTAAAATGATGTGCCTGTTACAAGCCATTTTTGTGAATTAAAATTATATTGTATTTACCAGGGTAGGAGGGAATACAAGCTATTTAAATGAATACTATTGTGAATTCTTCTATAAAATGAAGATGATGTTGTAAAGTGTTGAACATCCCTAATCCATTTTATGTGTGCACAAGAATCTGCATTCTGTTCTTTCATATCCTGAATCTCTGTCACTGTGGATGAGATTTACCAACAGGACACTCTTTTGTCCTCTGAGTTCTGAGCATCATGTACCTACCACATAGGTGGCACTGTTGGCATCCCTGGAGGTTTATGCTGGCAGCTTGTTTCTTTGCCGGTGAATAGAGGGTTTCATCATACCAATTCTTAAGTTACTTTTTAAGAACCACATTAGAAAATTATTTATTAGGAAATTAAGTGGCAGTAGTCTCAAAGCCAGGAATTTAAGAATACCGAGAATGACCAAATTGCATCAGTTGACATAGTGAATTTCTTATCTATAAGACAAAGAAAATAGAGATAATAGGATGAACATTTATTTTAAAGTAAAAGTATGATTTCCACTTGTAATTATTGTTCATTTACATAGATGGGAGAAAGTAAAAATTCTGCATCAAAGGATGCTCTTGATTCTTATGGTGTTTAAGGTTTAATTCTCTGATACCTACCTCTTTTCTCAATATAATCAGTGATTATCTGCCCTAAGAATTTAGCTCAGTGGTAGGAACAAAGCAGCAAATACTGATCTTAACTTTGTATGTCTTTCTGAAATTAAATTTGAGTGCCCAAGACCCTGGTTGGGCTCTACCCTTTGTCCCATCATTTCCCTGTTCTTTTCAGGAGGTGGGACACAGCTCAGAAGCATGTGATATCTCCTCTTGTATGTGATTCAGAATCATTTAATTTAAAATTCAGTGGCACCTGGCTTTGCAGATGCAATGTGATCTTAGTTTGTTTACCTTGCCTTATATCTCCTACTCAGTCTGTTACAACTTTTCCAAGTGTGTTTCTCAGATCCAAAATTAAATTAATCATAATATAATATTACATAATAATATAAATTAAATATAATATAGTTTCAGCCATATACGTATAGCCCTCTCTTTTCTGCTCCCTTTACCACCTCTCTCCCCTGTAACATTCCTCCAAGTTCTGAAACCAACAACCAGAAAATTCTCTTTACCAACCACTCCCCCCCTTCTAAATTTATATATATTGAGAGTGTTGATGATGGTAGAATTTAAATTCCTCCTAAAAACATCACTCAGGTTTGGGGCATGCTTTGGGTCAACATCCTTTCAAAACCACAGCTAAAAACCTCAATCTAATCCAGTGTTTTGCCAAACCAGAGAATACATTAACTCAAAGTAAAGGCATTTAATTAAATAGAATAACAACATAAATAACAAGGAAAAATCCTCCCCATATACAGAGGGGAAATTCTCCCACAGATTCCCATGCCTCTTGTAGTAAAGAGAACTACACATAAGGGACACGCATCATCCAAACAACTCACATTCCTGGGTCTTCATCCCAGCTGGAATACTTTCTGCCTCTGAACCTTCCCCACAGAACTCCTGTCCTTGTGATGTCTAGTGTGGTAAAGTGGGAAGGCTATTGCATTTGAAGTCAGAGAACCTGGGTTCAAGTTCTGCCTTTGTTACTTTGATCTTTGACAATTTGACCTCTCTAAGTCTAAGTTTACTCAGCTTTAAAGTGAGGGGGTTAAGCTAAATAGTCTCTGATGTCTCCTTCATCCCCAAATCTATGATACTGTGATTTCCTGGGCTGGTTGTTCTACTCAACTTTGAGCTGTTGGCCTCATATCCTGGCCTGCTCTCTCCAATGTCCTAATACCTGCTGAGATTTGTTTACTGGAACCTTTTCTTAAGGAATGATCACACTCTTTTGTGAGATAGCATCAGCTCTTTTGTGAATCAGTCCCACAGCTACCCCTAGCCAGTGTCGTGACAGGCTGTCAAATGAAACCTCTCTTTAGTCTTTACTGCTTTCTCAGCAGCAACTTCCCTAAGTCTACCTCATGCTTGATTTGGAGTGAGTAAATTCCTTTCAGCTACCATCATTCCTCTTGTCCGCTAATGTCAAGGCCTTGAAGATTACCTTGTAGCTTCATTTAGCCAGACTGGAAGTGATAGGGTGAAATTGCTGACCTTTGTCCGCAATTCTTGTAGCTGCTTTCAAGTCATTGTACTCTCTACACATAGCAATTGTAAATTGAAGGTGGAACTGGAATAAAGCAGAAAATCCCAGTCCATAAAACTCCAGTGGGGTTAGAACCAGAAATGTTTAACAAAATAAATAAATACAATACAAAATAGATGTTAATTTGTATTTTTCTATGTCAATATGCCACCAACTGAAATCCATTTCTATTTAATTTTGGCACCACTAGTGTAAAGCAAACTTTCTTAGACCATCTCAATCCTTTGGGAATGGGGTAGAGAGCTCTATAGCCTAGCTATGATCACCTTTCCTATATATGTCCCTATATGTCCTTAATTCAGGTCATAACGTTTTGGTTCCTTTCTACTTTGGATTAGTATGTTTATAAGGCAGGATACGTAACTTACATGTTATTGAGATGCTCAGACGGAATGCTACCTCTAAGGGATATCACTCATTTATTCTCAGTCACTTAGCTCAGACCCCTCCTAGTCATCACCATAAGATGGACTGTATTTCGTGGAAGCATCAGTATGAGTTGAATGAGAGAGCAAAAATACCTACAGAGGAAATGCCAACCCTTTCTGGAAAGGAGGAAGTCCCTTCTAGGCTCATGGACAAATAATCACCAAAAAAGGAAATAGTGAAAAAACTTTATAGGAAGTAGTGTAAAATCAAAGGAATTCAATCTGGGAAAGAAGAATCCTCAGAATTATAAAATTAGAATATTTTAGACTAGGAAAGCACTTTAGGAGTCTTATGTCTGAGCCCCTCATTTTCCATGGGATTCAGAGAGGGAAAGGAATTTGCTCAGTATCACACAGTGAGTTATTCCTTCCAGATCTGTACCAAAATAGCAAACTTCTGCCCAATTCAGAAGGGTCTTCAGAGGGGTCCTAATTGTTGAGAAGGTTTCCTGTCTTAAACTTTCCTTCTCTCCACTAAACTTGTGATGGCTGTGCTGAATGATTTCCCAATGTGCTATGTAGGGTCATTGTCCCCTCTTTGGTTCAGACTACAAGTCCTCTTCCAGAATGTTCCCCAGGGATAGAATGTGTTCCCTCAGCAAATGCTCTTCTTACAGAATGCCCCACTTGTTTCAAGGCTCAGCCCAGGTGTCCCATCCTACAGGAGGCTTTTCCTAATCCTCTTATTTGTTTATGGCCTCCCCATCCTAAAAGTTCTGTATATCTATGTACCTGTTAACATGTTGTATCCCCTCAGTAGAATATCAGCCCACTAAGGACAGGAATTATTCCCATTTTTGCCTTGCACTTTTTTTTCTTTTTGAGTTTGAACGTATGATTTCATTAAACCCAACAAAGAAACCCCTTCCACCAGGGCAGACTGCCTGGTAGCCTACCCCTAAGGAGCTCTGTGAGGCACCAGGAGGCTAAATGATTTGTCCACTTACAAAGCCAGTATGTTTCGGAGGCAGAACCAGGAACTTGGGTCATCACGCTGCTTTTCATTTAATCATGAGAAGTGCCTTCATTTAATAAGCATGTGCTGAATTACATTAAATTGAGTAGTTTCATGAGTGATGAAAACCTCTCTGAGTTTACAGAAACGACCAGCGTGACATCCAAGAGCCTTATGGAAGGGAAGGTGAAAGGATGCCAAGGACAGACCTCACCTATATTAATATTTTGCATCAGTCAGAAAAATGAGAGGAAATTTTTCTGCTTCCTCCCCCTTTTTTATATTTCATGTGTAGCCAGCCAGAAGTCAAGCTAGTTCTGTCTGTCAGTTGCTAAAAAAGACTCTTAAAGGCTAGCCTGGGGATCCAGACTTGGATAGATTACAATAACATTGTCTCTGTGGGGAAAATGTCAACAACTGACTTACAAATTATGGTTTGGAAAATAAACAGAGTAAATTGAAAATTGCCTACGTGGCAGGCTGGGAGGAGTGGCCGGGTTGTGCCCACACACCTTTGTAGACATGGCTACCCTCCCTGCCTTCCATAGGAAATGAAAGATTCCCTAATGCTCGCTCTCAATTATTTTGCCTGGAGCACATCTGTTTTAAGACAGATGAGACCAGAGCGTGAAGTAAGGTCATGGAACTCTCCCTAAATTTAGGAATTATAGAGAAAACCTTTCTGGATGATTCTGTAAGGAGGGAGGGAGAGTAGAAACTGAAGGGTTTTTTGGAAATGGGACAGATGAGGCAGGACAAGGAATAGGGGAGGAGCATTGTGAGAGCCATCCAGATGAATCGTTTACACAGTCACTTGTTCATTGGTTCATAGCAACTGGCTGAACTATTATTAATGGTCATCAGTAGCAATGAACATAACAGACCCAGTTATAACCAGTAAACATGTATGAAGTGCTTGTTATATGCTAGGTGCCGAGGAAACAGACAAATAGTCCCTTTCCTCAAGGAATTTACATTTTTTTAAACATATACATCCTTACATATATACACATATACATGTGTGTATATGTAGATGGACACACATAGTAAGAGAAAATAGGTACACATATGTTTTTTTAAAAAATGACCCAAGATGGTTCACCATTGGAACAAGGTGTGCCTTGGAATTGTTAAGAACTTCCATATGTTTACATCCTGAGTATTTGGTACCCAAATGTCAAGTTGGGTCCATTTCCTGAGTGTTTATCACTTTGTGACATAGGGAACAGTGACGACTTCTATTCTTAGAGAGAATCATCAAGCATGAATACTCCCTGCCTGGCCTGCAGCAGGCCCAGACAACCCCACCCACTTCCCCCAGAAAAATCTTTCATCGTGGTGGAAAATTACACATTCACAAATTGTGTTTCTTTTCTCACACCAAGTTCATTCCCACACAGAGGCAAATTCTCGGAGTGACCTCATGTATGAATCATGCAGCTATCGGGCTGTTTATGGGAGCTTGCCTTTAGAACAGAGATTTTGATGTAAGCTACATTAAGACGGTCTCATTGTTTCCAAGTTGCTTTTGGGTTAGGTACGGCTTTAAGATGAAATGCTGACTGTGAGAGAAGAAAGATTGCCTGGCTAAAAGGGGCTTTTATTCCACATACTTCCTAATAGAATAAATGTCAGCCTTAGGCTGTGGTCCATTTAACTCTGAATTGTGGCTGGAGCATGGAACAGGCCTTGCTCCCGTGGAGGAGAGTAAGACTAGGCCAAGACCAAGCCAAGATGTCAGACACCACCTGCTAGGGTAATAATTGCCCCTGACATTTCCTGAAGAGGCAATATTAGATGTACAAAATGAGAACAAGTAGGAGGTTACCTGAGTCCCTGTGAATGGAGGACCTCTTAATTAAAATTAGTCCCAAAGCCGGATTTCATCTTCTAATCCAGTTTCCTAGCTTTGGTTGCTGTGCAGCAAATCTCTTTTTCTTTTGAAGGCTTCAGAAAATCTAGTTAATATTTAACTGACTTTTAAATTATTCACAAGTCACAGTGTTTTGGCCATTGTCATTTAAAGAGCAATTGTCCAGCAGAGCCCCGTTTGGAGACCCGAAGTTCTTGTTTGTGTCTGGAGACAATCGCCACCCGTGTCATCTCACTCCCATCTGACCAAAGGGAAGTTCCCAATTTCAAATTATTAGATAATAAATGTGTTTTGAATTGGGCTGTTTTTCTCATATAATATTCCCAGGTCTTTGAGGGGACATAGAAAGGTCTTAAAAGGTCTGGGCAGAATTTCATGTCATCTTCAGAATCTTTGGGTTGTAGTATAGGCTAATTCCACAAATTTGCAGAGTCTGCTTTTGTTGGTGTATCTCTAATGTTTGGCATGGTATCTGGCACGTAGAAAGTACTTAACAAATGCTTGTTGCTAAACTGAATTGGTGATCAAACTTTCCAACAGGACACTTAGCAGGTGATTTGTGGCTAATGTTGGGTGGAGAGGGAAAACACAAACATCTCAATTACATTTATAAATTCAGATAGACCAAGCCTATATAGAATAATGTGGGGCAGTTCGGTGGTACAGCAGATAGAACAGGCCTGGAGTCAGGAAGACATGAGTTCAAATTTGGCCGCAGACCCTTACTAGCTGTGTGACCCTAGACAAGTCATTTAACCTCTGTTTGCCTCAGTTTCTCATCTGTAAAATGGGGACACACTGGAGAAGGAAATGGCAAACCACTCCAGTATTCTTGCCAAGAAGAAAGTCACATTGACTTGGATACAATTGTACAACAACAGCATAAAAGAAAGTAAAGGGAGGGGAGAGCAGAGTGCGCAGGTGTGGAGTTAATGTCACCTGAAATAATCCACTTTGGAAAACAGGAGAATGTCATCGATGTATCTTATTTGACTCAATTCTCACCCTCAAATCACTCCCAACCAACCCATTCTCCTCCAGGTTTCCCCATCACTATTGAAGGCACCGCCATCTTTCTGTTCAAGCAGGTTTATAATCTCCTAGTCATCCATGACACCTCACTTGCCTCCCATATTCATTCTGTAGCAGTAAGGACCTCCGAGGCTTCCCCAGCCTGCTAAGAGTTTTAAATCCCTTGAGTTATCCATTGAAATAAGACCTGTGGGTAACCACCAAAATCTGTTTCCTCTTGGTAGGTAGTTTGAATATCAACTAGCCACCAGTTTACCTTCTCTGAAAGTACCTGCACATAACAGTGGAGCTTCCAATGTACACAGAATGAGAATTGTCTTGCATTTGCAGGGACATTTCAGAGACCTTGAAGAAAAGTCCAGTTTCAGAGAGATTGTCTAAAGTCTTCTAAATTAATCCCAGATACAGATCCCCATTAACTTTGATTGAAAGTCTTTCTCCCCTCCCTTAAGCTTGACCTCACCAGCACTGGGGAATTCGCACTGTTCTTCTGGCCAAGTGGCTTGTTTTATTTTTATATACCATTTTAGTGAGAGATCAGAACAATGGCCTTAGACATAAAAATGCAAAGATTTTATCACTGCACCCCTGGGAATTCCACTTAAATCTGTCTTGCTGGAGCTTTCTAAAAGTCTCTTTGAGCTAAGTGCATGACACAGAGTTCTCTTGAGAAAGTGGCCCAGGACAGACCACCTGACCCCCAGCAGGTTGAAGTCTCTGACTGGTTCTGCTGCCCAGTGGTTGTGTGACCCTAGGCAGATGGCTTATCTCCCAGTTACCTCTTAAGTAATATGAGAAGAGTACGCACAAACATTTATCAAAGCACTGGGGCATCACAGTGAAAGGTTACATTGATTCACACCTAGAGAAGTAAATTAAGTTTTAGTTTTACAAGGCAGGCAAGATTTGTTTTTCTTTTAAAAAAAAAAAAATCTTAGGGCTTCAGAAAAATCTCTACTCCAATTCCCCCCATTACTAAGTACTTTGTCCTTCTACAAATGAGGATATATTTTATCATCTGTATACAGGTTGCACACCACTACCAGCCCCAACAGAACATAAATTCCTTGAAACCAAGAATTATTTTTTTTTATCTTTGTATTTCCTAAGATCTAGCACAGTGCCTTGCCAAGAATAAGCAGTTAATAAGCTTTTGAGCTAAGAAACCCTTGTTCTTTGATATTCTGTTTATTATATTTCAAGTTTGGCATCTTAGAGAGCCCCAGATATTATGCTATTCCCCACTTTATTCATGATAGCTCAATTTTACATAATGCTTTAAGGTTTGCAAAGGCTTTGGCCCCATAACAACCTTATGATGTACCTAGTACAAATGTGGGGCAGCTAGGTGGTGCCCAGAGGGCTGGAAGACTCATCTTCCTGAGTTGAGTCTGGCCTCAGACACTTACTAGCTGTGTGACCCTGGGCAAGTCACTTACCCCTGTTTGCCTCCGTTGATGTGGAGAAGTTGATGACAAACCACTTCAGTATCTTTGCCAAGAAAATAACAGCAGCACAAGGGTTATCCTCATTTTTCAGAAGAAACCAGATCTCAGAGACTTTCATTATCTTACTCAGAGTCATTCAGCTGCCTAGGAATTCTCAGACCCAGATTCCAATTCATTGGAAGTCATTGTGAGAGTCTAATGTTGCCAATACATTCCTTGGAGTCATTTTGGTGTATTGGAGAAAACCTCTGGACTCAGAATCCGAAAGAAGAGAGTTCAAATTCTGCCCTTGATAGTAGTTTTGTGATAACTGAGAAGGTCAAAATCTCTCTCAACCTGTTTTCTCATCTTTTAAAATGGGGTCCATAACACCACCTCCTTCTTGGGTTATTGTTAGGGATAAGTGGAGTTACTGTGAGAGCCAAATGAGAAAATATGATCAAGTGCTTTGCAAACCTTAAAAGACTACATAAATGCTAGCTATTATTTTAAGTATTTAAGAGATGGGAAAGGCCCTTCTTTAAATTCACCAGCCAAAAATTGCTAGTTAGGTTTTCTTTAAACAACTTACGAATGGCCACCCCTTAACTATCTGACTCTTTGTAGCTGAAGTTGCTACCCCTAAAACTCAGTCAGACCTAGAGAATTGAATGCCTTTCTGTTATAGTAATGTGAAATTTTACAGCTTATTCAGATCTGAGCAAGTATTAGTTAGCTTGCAGGGGAAGATGTTGATATTTTTAACATGAACCTTGTATTCCAATAGATTTTTCATTTTTTTCCCTTTATGTTTTCAAATAATAGAGAGGTGGGGGAAAAAATGTTTCATGCCTTGTCACAGCCAAAGAATTGGCCCGCAGTGATGAGCCTTGTATCACCAAGGACCCTGATATACTCAGGAAGGCTTGCTATCACAGGTTCTTAGATCTGCATTTCTAAAAGGAAAGCAACTTTTGAGGGGTCAACATTCACTTTATATCATTCGCTTAGTTCAGGGGTAAAAGTCGGCACCTTGAACTTAAGAGAAAATACAGAGAAATAAAGTTCAACAGACAGCGCTTCCAGCTGCCTGACCATAAGCAATACATACATCACAGATCAACAGACCGATCCAACTGTGTGACCATATATATATATACATGGTTACCAGAGAGAGAAGAGCCAACATCTGAGTTTTCAAGGGGGGAGGGAGGGACGGTGCTTAGAGTCTCATCTGGCAAGTAGACCTTCTTCCAAAAACTAAGCCCCAAAGAAAAACCTCACCTCTGAGTATTTATATATTTTTCAGAGCTGGAGGGCAGGACCCTCTGACCCAGAGCTTCAATAGAAATTAACAAAAGATACTTGAGATCTATTAATGGGTGGGAAAGATCTAATTAACTTTACAAGCCTCTCTGTTCTTAGGTAGATTGGTCCTTGTAAAACAGGCAGTCACTAACTACTGAATGCCTTTCCTGCATTGTAGAAGCTACCAGCACTATGGCTCAGCTGGCATAACTCAGAGAACTCTGTGTCACCTCTAAAAGGAAAGACTTTGATCCACCCCCTTCTTTTTACAAAAGGTGAAAGAAAGGCTTTTAGAGCCAGTGACTTGCCTCAGGAGAAGCGGAAGCCAAATTTTAAACCTAGTCCTTCCAACTCCAAGTCTAACGTGCCTGTTCCATGACAGCAGATGAATTTTTTTGTTTTGTTTTGTTTTCACTTTAAATTCATTTCTTTATTCTAATATCTCTGAAAAGGAAAATCAGCAGATTGTAAGCATCATGAGGGCAAAGACTGCCCAGCACCTTGCATGGAATATTTTTTTTAATGTGAATATTAAAATATTTAGTAAATCTTTTTCAACGAATGGAACAGTTTAAATTTTTTATTTTATTGCTGAAGCATTATATTGCCTGAGACAAAATATTGTGATTTCACGGTTAGAATAAATTTAGATGAAGCTGAATTTTCCAGTTCATGGATTGGGCATCTTCTGGTTCCAATCCAGCCTTTGATATTTTCACACTGTATGACCATGGACAAATTGCTTCACCACTCTGATCCTCAACCCTATAAGGTTCTTGTCAAACTCCAGTGAGACAATGTACGTGAAAATCTTTGCAAACTTTTTTGTTGGTATTTGTCAGTTACCATTCTGTGCTGTTTCCAATTCTACCACTAGCTGTGTGACTCTAGGCAAGTTGCCTAAACTTTCTGAGCCTTGGTCTTTACCATCTGTAAAACAAGGAGGTTCAGTTAAATGTTTTCTGTGGCCTCTTCCAGCTCTAGGAAAGAATAATTCATTTTCCTAGGGAGATGTGTCCATGGTTTTAGTGCAAAAGCACTTGAACAGCCTTTAGCAAGCTTATTTCCAAATGGATTTGGTAAAAAGGGGACAAGGAGCATTAAGCCCATTCTCACCATGAAACATTTACAGCTCTTAACAGGCCGCTGAAAGCCCACAGCTCGAACGTAGCATCCTTAAAACTTTCTGTGCCAATAAAGTTTTTAAAGTAGGAAGTTACAGAGACATGGTGTTTAAAGAACAAAGTACAGGCACTGAGACAGTTGTGTGAGAGAAGTTCTCAGTTGTTCCATTACTGATAGACCACAATAGAGACTAGCATTGTGATTTCATCGGGATGAGATGCCCTCTCATAAGGTACTCAGCAACTTCTTTACAACCTATAGTCTTCAAGAGAGTTGCCTAGAGCAGGGAGTAGTTAAGTGACTTGCCCAGGGTCAAACTGATATGTAACAGGCGCCCAACTTTAACTCACGTCTTTTGGGTTGCAAGGCCAGCTCTCTGTCCACCATGCTGATGCTGTTAATTGGATAGTGTTGATAAATTACTATTTGATTTTTGCGCCCTGTCCAGTCTTTATTATTTTTATGATGTCATGCAGAGGTTTGGAAGTTTAGAGACTTGAATCTAAGCTTTAGCTGTAAAAGATACGAATTGTTTTACCTGTTGGTGTTTGTCCTTCATTCTCAAAGAGCACCTTGACATCGGGAAGGTGATGTCTTGACTTGCAAGTGAATGGGATTTAAGTGAGGGAGGGCTGTACAGAATGACCAGCCTTACTCTCTCCTCCAGAGACATCTGGGTCTGGTGACAAGATATAGGTCAGGACAACTGGACATGGCCTGGATGCAAGTGGGAGGCCTTGGCCTTTTTTTTTGCTAAGGTCTTTAAGAAGTCTCAGTTTGTCTGTGCAAAAAACCATTCATTAATTAAAGCTAGGTAAGAAATGAGGCAAAAATGGCCTCTTTTTTAATCTACTGAAAAACAGTCAGTCTGGGAGAGGCAGACCCTCAGGATTTCTGGCCAGAACAGAAACAATGGCTCTTTACCTAGTTGTTTTACCTAGAAAGTCATTAACTCTGTGAACCTCAGTTTTCTCCTCGGTAAAATAAGGATGGTAATGATAATAATAGGTCATCATTGAAATGACCCTGGAAAGCTTACAAAGTACTTTATAAACAGCTTGTTTGGGCCTCACAAATACCCCATGCGAAAGATTCTTAAAATAAATTTTAAAATCATGTAACATTTTAAAAATAAAGTGAAATTAATGAAAAATTGTAAAATAGCTAAAATCATATATTTTACAAATAATGAAAATTATAATAAAGTAAATAGTAAGATGGTAAAAATTATGAATAATAAAATAAAAAAATGATTTTTAAATGAGGAAACTAAATTTTAGAAAAGTTACATGACCTGCTAAGGTTGCACAGATAGCAATTGTCAGAGGTAGGATTTGAAAATTTTTCTGCCTCTGAGTCCAGTGCTCTACCCATTGTACCAAGCTATCTCCATATAAGAGGATAGAGTAGATCTGTGCTTTCACTGGCATAGAGAACTCCATGGTGAGGAAATTCTCTCCACCAAGGCAGATCAACAGATTACAGACACTTATAGTGTCTTGGGCGCTGAAAGGTTGAGTGTGTTTACTGAGGACATACAACTTCCGTGTATGTCAAAGGTGAACCCAAGTCTTCCCCAACTCCCAGGCAAGATCTCTGTCTGTTACACCATGCCATATCTCTCTCTAACGATAACGATGGTGGTAATAGCTGATATGTGTATGGTCCTTTGAAGTCTGAGAAGTTGTTTATGCACGTGGTCTCATTTAAGCTTAAAACAAACTTTTGAGATACGTACCAGAAATACATTCCCTATTTTACAGATGAGGAAACTGAATGACACGATATTTGCACTAAGCCCCTTCCCAGAGTTACAGTGGATGTGAGATTCAGTGCCATGAGAGTAAAAATATCTAAATAAAAAATAAGTGAGAAATGCCAGCTTTGGTATGTCATCCATAGTATGAAATATGGAAGAATTGGATTCTTGCAAACAAACATCACAATTTATTTCTCCTTCACATTTACATGTAGCAGAAAACACCAGTAGGGAATTTGCAAAACTGGTTAGAACTGAGAGTTCATCTTTCATCCAATGAGTTTGCTCCCTTGACCACAAGCCATGGGAGTTCTCTACATGGTGTTCTTTCTTTGTGCATGATTTCACTGGATTTTATATAAAAGGAAAACATTGAGGATAGTTTTTGATTATTGCCAATTTCGTTTATTTTGTGGGGGAGGAAGGGAGAAAGGAAAAGGAGAAAAGAGCTCCAGTTTAGGCTTTGTCAGTGATTATATATCTATTCTGAGTGGTGAGGTGACCAGAAGACTACATGCTCAAGGCTGTTCCAGAGGAGACCACCAAGTTAGCTGGAAATTAAAGACAGATGAAAACAAGTGAGTTGGAAAATGCCCATACTCCTTTCTTGCAGTTGACATAAAATGCCTCAGATATGAGACAACATTGATCTAAGCTAGTGATCCATTTCACTTCTGCTTATTTGTGTGATGGATAGAGAGCAAGCCTTGAAACCAAAAGACCTGAGTTCAAATCCAACCTTTGGCACATATCAGGGTGTGTGCTGGCCTATATAAGTAAGCTGTTTCTCACCAGGGATGTTCCTTATGCAAGTGAAATCGTAGGTCCAGTTCCTATCTCCTTCCCCTACCCTCCATTCTTTATTCTTTATTTTCCCAACCCCCTTGACTATATGTCCTATGCCCCTATTCCCTCCACAACCAAAGCCATATATACCTTAAATGGAGAAGCAAGAAATATAATTTCAAAGATGAGAAGAGGAATTAGGGTTTAGAATTTAAGTGAGGGTGGAGGTATTTGCAAATCAAGTATTTTGAATTTTACATGGAACAGCCAGATATCTATAGAAACATGCTTTGAAATGGTATGTATTACTAAAGCTATTACTATTGCTAGTTAAGAAATAGTTTCTTCATTTGCCTTGTTCATTCCACTGTTTTTCAGCTGTCATCTAGCATTGTGTCTTAATCATCCTCTCGTTCTTTTGCGTTGTTCATGGGTGACTGGATGCTTCCATCCCTTCTCCTCTGGTGTATTACCTGTGATGTCAAGGGAAAGTGGGAAAGGTCCCCAGGTCCTAACTCTCCCTGTCTTTGCATACTCATCTCTTTTCCCCTCACTCATTCTGTGACCTCCTTTTTGTTCCATAAACAACACACTACATCTCTCAGCAACAGGAATTTTCTTTGTCTCTCCAATCTGGAATGTCCTCCTTCCTCAACTCTATCTACTGGCTTCCTTTAAGTCCCAAAGAAAATCTCATCTTTTATAGGAAGCCTTCCCAGCCCTTCTTCCTTCTAGTATCTTCCCTCTGCTACTTATTTCGTATTTATCCTATTTATAGTTTCTTTATAAATATTTCTTTCTTGTCTCCCTGATTGGATTGCAAGCTTTTTGAGAGCAGAGACTTCCTTTTGCCTCTTTTTTGTATCTCTAGCATTTAGCACAATGTCTGGCACCTGCATGGTTATTCACTAACTATTCTGTTCAGCAAATATTGATTAAGTAACAAACTATTCAGAATAATTCTCTTCTAGTTCCACTTTCCCCAAGAAACAAGAGCCCATAACAAGGGAACATCTTTCCAAAAGGCCATGTTAAGAAGCACCCTCCCTACTCCTAGATGTAAGGCAGTTATAATACCAATCTCTAGCACCTGAAAATTCAGGGTAAAGCATGGAGACGTTAAGTGGCAAAGGCTTCCTCCCCGATGGACTTGTAGGGGGCAGTGGAGTTGTCTTGAACATTAGTCGGGCCAGGGTCATGCAAGGCCATTATGTGTCAAGACTTGAACCCAAATCTTTCTGCTACAAGGCTAGTTCTTTATCGACTGAGCCATAGTTTCTCAGATTAAAATAATATATTGTAATAAGTATATTAAAAAATTTTTAATCCAATGTTTCAGCTATCTTGTTAATATGGATGCCCCTAGAGGACAGAATTGTATATTTGCAGTTGTGAATACGTAAATAGTAGACATCACCGGAGCATGTAGGTGTTAAATCATTCCAACAATAGGCCCTGCATTTTTGTTTGGGTTACCGTCTCTAGTTACACACTCCCTACCTACCTACTAGATTTATTATCTAGTGGTAGTCAGGTCCTGTTAACAGTATATGACATTAAGGAGACAAATTCCTGTATGGTAAAAAAGATTTTGAGCCTCAGCGAATGGACTATTTGTTTCATGCAGCATTTGATACAAAGAAATGCCAGTATTATGTATTTAGGTGAGTTAGGGAGGCTGCTCTGCCCCTCCAGCCAGGGCCTCAGAGGACATTTCTGTAGCTTGGATGAGTTGCCACAAGTCCATTAAACATCGATTAAACACTTTTTATGTGCCAGGCTGTGTTAGAGGTACAAAGAAATTCCCCCTCCAAAAAAAAATCATCCAGCCTTCAGCTTTGCAGATTTAGAAATTTAGTTTCCCAAGGGCCGATCAGATTTTGGGGGACCAGTTAAACAAGAAACTCATAGATTCTTCATTTTGTGGTTGTTCAGTTATTTTCAGTCATGTCTAACTCTTCATGACCCTATTTCGGATTTTTTTGGCAAATACTGGAATGATTTGCTGTTTCCTTTTCTAACTCATCTTTCAAATGAGAAAATTGAGACAGATAGGGTCAAATGACTTGCCCAGGTCACACAGCCGCTAAGTGTCTGAGCCCAGATTTGAACTCAGGTCTTCCTGACCTCAGGCCACTGTGCAGCCTAATAGCACTTACTTTCAAGGTGAGCATTTTCTGCATTTATAGATGAGGAAATAGAAGCCCAGAGAGGGTAAGAGATTTGTATAGAATTGCTGAGCTGTGAAGTTTATGGGCTGAGATTCAACCCCAGGTCTCTAGAACACCATTTTGTGACTTGCCCAAAGACACAGGGATGAGATTGGAACCTCCATTTTGGCTCTGCTAGTTTCTTACCTGCATGACTTTGGGCAGATCACTTCTTAGGCAAGTTCACCCTTCATTCATAAAATGAAGGGGCAGGGTAAGATGAGCTCCAAATTCCCTTTCAGCTCAAAATCCCCTGGTGATTTTTTTTTAAATCAACTGCCAAGAACGGAAATTCATGGTTTCATGTACAGTCGTTTTTTAAATTCTTGTTTATGCATTTGAATGTTTGTTTTCATTAATAATTACTAAGTTTAGAATAATTTTTAAGTAAATCCTTGAACAGACCCTCCATTCTGCTATTTTGCATTATACCACCCAGTTCCTCTATTGAAGATACAGAAGAGAAACAGAGAATAATTGAAAGAGTTAGATGCCAGTGGAGACAAGAAGGGACAAGGTTAAGAGGCCAGACTTAGAAGCAGCGGTACATATATATATTTTAATTCAGACATTAGCAAGCATCAACTGAAATGAGTGCTTTCATGTAGAGCAGAATAAGAGGATTGTACAAGGAATTGTGAATCTGTTTTGCATAGCTCTTTTTTTAAGTATATAATAACTTTTTCAAGTGTATAATAAATTCACTTTTAAAGTTATCCTGCTTGTCTGTGATGCCTTCTGGCCTTTCTTCAGTCCTCTTAAAAACAAATAACAAAAAAAAAAAAAAACAAACTCTGCTTCAGCGACCCTGTTTTCTTTCTTTACTTTTTCTTTCAACAACTCTTTCCCTAGTTCCTGTCTCCCATCTTCAACTGTCCTCACTAGAGAGGAAAAAAACCTTTGTAACAAATTTATTCAATCAAGCAAAATAAATTCCCATGTTGGTCATGTTCAGATTTGTATTTTTCCTTCTGTACTTTTCTCAGTCCACCTATTAACATTATCTATGTTCTGTTGGATTTTATTGTATTTGTCTTGTTAAATATTTCCCAAATGCATTTTAACCTCATTCATACTAGGCCAAATGTTTTGACACCTCTGTCTTAAAATCTCATAGCTTTAGATCTGTAAGGAACCTTAGAACCCACTAGACTAGTCTAGTCCCCTCCTTTTTACAGAGTGGGAAATTGTAACCCATAGCACTTAAATAATTACCCAAGGTTATATAGGTAGTGACAGGCAGAATTGGAACCTAAGTTCTTAGGCTCCAGAAACAGTATTTTTTTCTACTGTGCTTTTTTCAATCTCTCTCCCTCTCCCCCCCGCCTCATCTTTCCCTCTCTCTCTCTGTTTCCCTCTCTCTTTTCTCCATCTCTCTTTCTGTCCCTCCCCATCAGTCTTCCTCCTTTCTTCTTCCTCCTTCACCTCTCCTCTCTCTCCACCATTCATCTGACCCTGGTATCCTATTGGCTACAAACATGGTACATGACCTTCTTATGTCATAGAAGCCTCCCTGTGCTTCTCAAAAAGAAAAATGCCAACTTGGATTATTTTTCAATAACAGGTATTTTGGATGTAATGTTTTTTTATGTAGAGGCTCCAAAGAGACCTTGAGCTGATCATTTCAATAACCCTTTGTGAAAAAAGCCAACCCCAGGTGACAAATACAGAAACGAAAGTGTCTTGTACAGCGTCTGAACAAAACAGTCCTAATGTCTGAATGAGGGCACTCATTTTAGAAATTGGTCTACTAAGATGTTTCAGGACAGGAATAATTTTTTCTTCCCAGTGAATAGCAGTAAAAAGGATAGTAAGTGGTTCATCTACAAAGTAGAAAGATTGAACAAAATGGCCTCCAGGGTCCCTTCTAGTTCTGTCACTACCATCCTATCTCTGGTGCCAAAGAACAGGAAGACAGCTTCCCTTGCTTTAGAGACCGGGTCCCAGAGAGGTACTTTTGCAGAGGCAGTTTTTTTTATTCCTTATTTGATCAGTTTGTTCCTAGAGGTTAGTTAATAAATCAGCATTTATTAAGCACCTACAGTGTGTCACTGTATTAACCTCTGGAGATACAAAGAAAAGCCAAGAACGGTCCCTGGAAACCTTGTTGAAGTGATAAGGGACACTTAGATTCTCAGTATGACTTCCTCTAGTAGGCTTTTTGGTCCAGCTGGTTTTCATTAATTTTGGATTGTGGACATACTGAACCCATATGTAGACAGCTAGGTGGCACGGTGGATAGAGTGCCAGGCCTGGAGTCAGAAGACTCATCTTTCTGAGTTCAAATCTGGGCTCAGATACTTCCTAGCTGTATGACCCTGGGCAAGTCACTTAATCCTATTTGCCTCAGTTTCCTCATCTAGAGAAGAAGATGGCAAACCACTCCAGTATCTCTGCCAAGAAAACCTCAAATGGGCTCACAAAGAGTCTGACACAATGGGAACAATTGAATGGCAACAGCAAACAGAACCCAGAAAGTCTTGTGTTACAAGAGAGAGGAAAAAAAAATGACATCTTGTTCTCTGGGGTGCATGTCATTGTTTTTGGTGTTGGGTAACAAGCCGCACGGCAGCTATGTTGGGGTTGGACGAAAGCGTCTTCTTTGGCTTGTCCTCTCCAGGGATATGAAATTGGACGGAGGACGTCAGTCCGCTGGAGCTGTGAGCTTGAAGGAGATCATTGGCCTTGAAGGTGTAGAGCTAGGAGCGGACGGCAAGGTGAGAAAGCTTGGCTTTTAAGTGATGAGTTAACACAAGCTCAGCCTGAAACGGACACTGGCATTTCAGGATAGGGTCTGAGATGCCTTGATAGTAGCGAGGTGGCTCAAGGAGGGAAAGGAAGAGAGAAGGGACAGATTCCTGAGGTTTCCATCCTAGGATCTCCCAGCTCCACCAGCAGTTTTACGGTACACCAATAATTTCATAGCAGTATGGTTTGAGTTCCCAGAGTAAATTATATCTCTTCCCCCTACTGTTTACAACAGTGTTCAACACATCGCAGGAGCTCCCCTCCCCCTTAACATGCCACACTTGAGAATGTAGTGATTAGTGGTATGAAGACATTCATTAAGTGTTAATGCACACAAGTGGCATTCCAGCTGCCTTCTTAATGTCAGCTCAGGAAATGTGATCCTCAGGCTCTTTTTTGGCATCCCAAACCATGTCCCTGAGAGGCTTAGCAGTACCTCTGACTTCACGTGGTAACAAGCACCAAGCTGAAGGGTAGCTGAATTCTTCCCTCACCCTTGTGTCAGTTGGGACTGCCAGATGGAAAACTAGAAAGGGGGGTGGGGGGTGGGAGAGAGAGAGAGAGAGACTTTGGAACATATTTAATTCTCCTGTGCTGGATCCTGTCCAGTAGCTATGAATTCTTCACAAAACCACCATCTGAGGTTGAGACAGGTGTTTCTTCAGGGGGGAACATTTTACCATGATATGGTAACTTCCAGGTGTGCCCATTATAGGGAATTAGAAGCCTGGGAAACAAACTCTTCAGGTAGCTGATCAAAAACATTCTTGGTATCCCATTGTATTTAGTACCAAACTCATACTGTATATACAGGACTTTCCCTGCCTGATTCCTTTAAAAAGGAATACAATTAATTACTTAAACTCATGAATGCTGGACTTCCATATTTGGAAGGACAAGATGGAGGGGTGATATTACGTAACATAAAAGAGGCATCATGGCATGGTTAATGCAGTGATTTGAATCCAAATCCTGCCCCTGATACTTATTAGCTATAGAGACAGATCACTCAACTTGTGTGTGTCTAAGGCAACTTCCTTCAACTTAACCAATAAGTCATAGGTGGTTTGAAATCTGTGTGGGTGGAAGGATTTCCCACACTAGGAGTTCCCTGTACTGAAGAAATCTCAGTTCCTTCAAGTGTTGGAGTTATGCATTAAGCTTTATGTGGCAGACACCACTTCATGGTGATTGAACTTTAAAAAAAATTCTACTGTCTCCTTCTTGGGAGTTATTTTTTGCCTGCTCTGTCTTCATCTCCTTAGACTGTTTCTTACACCCAGTTTCTGTTACCCACCAATGCCTTTGGAGCACGGAGAAACACCATAGAGTCTACTTCTTCCTTCTCCTCCCAGTTTCGTAACGCCAGCCATCGTAGCCTTTCCATAGGAAGGGCAAGCAGCAGCACCCAGGGGAGCATCGACGCAGGTAACTCGGGAGCTCTGGCTGGTGCCCTCAGCTGGTAACTTTCAGCCCTTTTTGCAGTGTGACTTCCCCCCAGGTCACTGGAACAGAAGAAAGCACAAACCAGGTCAAGTGTGAGTGGCTCCTCCTTTGGGTTGTCCCCAGTGTGGAAACTAGATTGACTTCCTGAAGGAAATCTTGATTACTTTTAGCTTAGTCAGTACCAGCCATGGTGGGGAAATTGATTTATGAGGATAGCACTCATTGAAAAGAGTCCTGTCCATGGAAGGATTTCAAGAAAATGGAATTATCCCTTTACATACAGATCAGAAATGCAGTTCCATGTTTTTTTTTTTTTACTGTTGTCATGGGCAGCTACCCCCTTAAAATGAAAGGGGTTATTTTGATGTTAATAAGGAGCATGTTGATAGGACCAACTTTGATGGACCAATAGTCAATCCATAGGAACCACAGGCAATTGTAAATTATCAGATTGGATAGAAGGTTGATTCATTCAGTATTCAGGTACAGAAAATGAACTTTGTCTACTTGGCAGGTTCATGATGCCTGGGAGGATTTACACACAACTTTCCTAAATTGAGGGGTTCAGTAATCTCCTCTCAGAGATGACAATAGGATGTTTTAAATGGAGAAATAATAGTGTCAAGAATGGTCATCCATTTTCAGAAGGGATAAGTTTTATTGCCATGCGAGGGGCTATCAAAATGTGAAGCAGGTGAACCCAAAATTTGGTCAGGTTTTACTCTAAACTCTCTGATTTTCTATAAGAGACTTTCCAAGGCCATTAATGACTCCTCTGTGTATATGTTTCTGTGTATGACCCTTAGGTAGTGACCTGGGAGATTTCATTGATTATGACCCAAATCTTTTGGACGATCCCCAGTGGCCCTGTGGCAAACACAAACGAGTTTTAATCTTTCCTTCATACATGGTAAGTAACATCTGTTGAAGTGCCAGATTAAACCATTTCTGTGACTCTGTGATGCTTAACCCCCTGCAATAGGACTTGCTAGAACTTACTGTTGAGGGTGGGGACAGGGGTCCGTGGTAGAACCATCACTTGGCTGTCCACATCCCCAGGGAATTCAGCAGAGATTAGTGCTTCTGTACCATACAGTTTTGTGATAAATTAAGAAAGCAGCACCATCAGAGATAGTGGAAGCTTCCAGCTTGAGACCCATAAATTTTATCAGCCTCTCAAGGAGAAAGTCTAAGGAGAGAATTCAGTTCAATTCAACACAGCTTATATTAAGCATTGAACTATTAGAAACCAGTTCCTGACCTCAAAGAGTTTACATTTTACTTGGGGAGAGGGGAAGGAGATACAATATGTAAACAGATAAAACTGTCAGGAGGTAGGACCCTCACCTGGTAGAAGAGGAGAGTGAAGAGGAATCGGGAAGGACTTCTTATACAAAGTGGAGGCCAAGCTGAGCCTTGAAGGACACTAGAAAAATAAAGAGAAGTTGTTCTTCCTTTATCCTTTGAACATGATGCTTGTGTATTTACGGGAACGGAGCTGAATTTTCAGTGTTTTGATAGCAATCTTACTGTACCACTCCATACTTTTGCCTAAGATCTGCCTCAGGGGGCCTATCGTCATTATTTTCTATAATGGGTAATAATAGAAATTTCTCCTTCCGAAAAAGATCTCATTTTAGGGGTAGACTATACTCTGCCTGTTTCAGGTTTTTAAAATTTATTCCAGGATTCTGTGTTCACTAATAAGTCAGAACCTATTCAGAACCTCATAGCTCCAAGCAAAAGAAATGTCTCTTGAGCAAATGAAAGTGACCATAACAGGAATGAAATTTAAAAAAAAAAAAAACAGAAACAAAAACCTTTTCATTGATGTTTGCATTCCTTGGGCAACCACCCAATGTTTTACCCCTTTGCCCTTATGTGTAACTTCCGTTTATTCTTGGGGGTTATAGTGTTATTTTTCACGCTTTCTGTTTTCTCCTACATCAGACTGCATGAGGCTAATGGGATCTGTCAGTTGTCCAATCTCAGGTGTGACCCTGAAAGGTTCCTCACATTTCCTCAGCCAGAATTGACCTGGAAGTAGCATGAGCCAAGAAACTGCCTCTCTTAGTTTATCTTGAGGATGGGGAGAGGGCTAGGGTAATAGGAGAAGCACAAGTAGCCCTTTCTCTTTACAGGGCAGTGAACTATTCACAACTCTGCACAAGGCTGACAAAGCAGTCATTCCTCCCCAAATTAGGGAATTAGGACCGGTTATAGGTACTGAGCCTTAGCTCTGAATGACAGAACTGTGTGATCCTGAGCAAGTCACTTAACTCTGTTTGCCTCAGTTTCCTCATCTGCCAGAGAAGGAAATGGCAAACCACTCCAGTATCTTTACCAAGAAAACCCCAGGTGGGATCACAAAGAGTCAGATATGAGTAAACAACAATAAAAGAAGTTTCTCGTCTACCAGTAGGCAGTTCATCTGAAACAGATGGTCAGCGAGTTGTCTGGGGCACTATCCTTAGGATCATACTGATTACTGGTAGTATATGTCCCCAACAGAACTTGAACTCAGTTCTCAGATACCAAACAGCCTCTTTAACCAAATATAGATCCCCAGCTATACTTTAACCAAATGTTTATTTCCAGTTGTATTTGTTCTTCTAAATGGGAAGTAAAAAAAAAAAGTTCTCTTCCATGCCTCTGCTCTCTCCACACTGTCACACTTTGGACAAGTTTTAAACTGGAGGCCCGAGAAGTAAGTGTAATTTCCTGAAGATGTGTGGCTCCCCCACATTTGGACTTTTGTTTGAAATGTTTTACTTGGACTCATGTGAATGCTACCTCCCCAGACATCTGGTGAATGAGCAAAAGGGAGATTTTTGAATGGACAGAACCGCTGGGGTGGCTTCCAGTGACCCTGTGCTTTGGACCCTTAAAGCCCCAGGAGGCTGACCATGAAAATAAAGGATTCAGGCACCCAAGCACCCATTCTTTCAGGAAGGGTATGCAGCATTAATTACCGTGTTTCCCAAGTGCCCCAGGGGAAGGGGACTGAGTGCAAACTAGTGTCTGTCCTGGACGTTCTGTTCTTTGTGCACAGCTCTGGTTTATAATTAAAGTTTCATTAACAAATCAGTGTACATCATTAGAGCCTGCCAGCTGCAGATCCTTAGACATTTTTTCCCCCTCTTTATGGGTGTGGAGAGCAGTTAAGAGGAGAAAGTGAGCAGGAGAGGTGAGATAATGCAAACAGACTTAAAACTCATTCATTCACAAAGATTTCTGGGTCCTTTACATTTCTGGGCAGAAATCCCAGTTGTGTTGTTTTGACATCAGGGACAGAACAGCCTAATTTAATTTAAAGTGTCTATAGGGATCACTGATTTTGGAGTGATGGGTTTTGGGGGCTTTTTTTGAGTGTGTTCTTTTTTTAACCTGAAATCTCAAAGACTTCTGTAGGTCCCCTCCATAATATATTGCCTGTAGATTTACTTACCTGATCCCAGACTCTTAAGTGTCTTCCTGTCTCCTTACTCCACCACCAACACATATATGCACAGTGATGTGAGAAGAGACATGAACTCAGGAGAATACAGTAGAAGTGGATTTTTTCTAACGGGAAACACATAGCTTTAGTTGTATTGAAGTATATGGCTCATAAAAGAGAGATCTACAACCAGATTTCCCTGTCATGGGAGGATGAGAACTCTCCTCTCTAGAGAGCTTTTAAAATAAGACTGATGACTTACGCATTCCACCTAAATGGTAAATTTAGGTGGCTGAACTGAATGATTTCTTGAGGGCCTCTCACTTTTTGATTCTGTACCAAAATGACTGCTATACTTTTATGGATTGTTTTCTGTCGTTTAAAAAATATATACAATTCTTCTATAAAAGGAATGAAGTAATTTAAAAATTAATCTTAAAAGACCTCCTAACCTATGTAATCTCTCTCTGCATATTTGTCACAGATATTTCTGAAACTCATTTTATGATTCGTATAACATTGTGACTTTCTAAATGACATTCCAACCGTAGCTTGTGGCATAAATACTTTAGCCAGCATGCATTTTAAGTGTGTGCAGATGTTGTGAATGTAAGGCGTCTCTCTTGACTCCACATTCATTCCAGGAAATTAAGTGAATGGAGACACCGCAGCAGAACTGTAGCTGTGGATGGTCTTTCTGTGACATAAATCAGAGAATCCAATTGCCCCATGTGCAAAACTGCCATCAGAGACGGCATTACTAGGACTAAGCGGGCAAAGCCTCCTCTTCCTCGGCTTATGTTCCTCAGGCTGAAAATTACTTCAGTGATGGAAAACTGCATATTCACTGTCTTGGGTAAAAGGAGATGAGAGAAGAAGGGCCACTCTGTTTCCATAGTAAATCCAAGATTATGTATTAAGCTTCTGTTGCTCACAAATGGAATACTAGTGCAGTCAAGAAAAAAATAGATGAGTCATCCTTTCACTTTGTCTAGTGATTTACCCAGCTCTCAGGGAAATTGATTAAATGCTTAGAACCACTGAACTATCCATCTGTTTACTGCTAACTAGATTTAGTAAAGGGTCACTGCTCTCCTTAATTATCCTCGCTAGCATGGAGCATCTGCTTTCTCAGCGCCTATGGGAGCCCGCCATTTAGATGGAAATCAGACAGTTGCAAGTAAAGCAAAGTGCTTTTAGCTACTCCCTGAATTTTAGAGATAGAAGAGACAACCCCCTCTTTTTATACATGAGGAAACCGAGGCTTCAACAATTTAAGTGATTTGCCCAGGATTGGGTGGCTGAGTGATGAATTGGGTAGAGCACTGGACCTGGAGTCAGGAAGACCTGAATTCAAATTTGACCTCAGATACTTGGTAGCTGTGTGACCCTGAGAAAGTCACTTAACCCTGTTTGCCTCAGTTTCCTCATCTGTAAAATTAGCAGGAGAAGGAAATAGCAGACCACTCCAGTATTTTTGCCAAGAAAACTCCAAATAGGGTCATGAAGAATCAGACATGACTGACAGCAACTGCACACATACACACAACTAGTGGCATGAGCTGAACCGTCACCCAAGGCTTCTGACTCCCGGTCCACAGTCTGTCAACACACATCCTTGGAATATCCATCAGGATAGGCTGGCCCTGATTATGAAGGGGATGATGTTTAATGATAATAACCAGGGGTATGCAAGTTAATGTTTAACAACCAGCTTTCAGGGGAATGGGGAGAATTACATACAACACACTTTTTAAAGTTTAATCTGTTACTGATGTTTTCTCCAAAACCCTCTTCATTCTGGACAATCAGCATACGAATAAGCCAGACCCTGATTTGTAGCATTTGCCAGTTGTGGGGGTGTAAATGCATACAGTCAGAATTTAACAATTGGGTCTCCTGACAGTTTTAACGATCTTGAGCACACCCCTAATAACGGCTCACATTCACATTGATTTTTGGCTATCCTGCCTTGGAACTCTATGCTGACCTTCGGTCATCCCCTGCTGCCTCTCCTCCCTGTTTGACTGATGAGAAGAACTAAAGCTTACAGAGTAAAAAGACTAACGATAACTCGTAAGGAGTAGTAATATCCCTCCGCTGAGACCTGCTGAATCCAGAGCTGGTGGCAAGAAAACCAAACATTTGTTATTGTTGAGTCATGTCTGACTCTTCATGACCCCATCTGAGATTTTCTTGGCAAAGATGCTAGAGTGGTTTGTCATTTCCTTCTACAGCTCATTTTATAGATGAGGAAACTGAGGCAAACTGGGTGAAGTGACAGGCCCAGGGTCACACAGCTAGTAAGTGTCTGAGGCTGGATTTGACTCAGGTCTTCCTGACTCCAGGCTTAGCATTCTATCCATTGCACCACTTAGCTGCCCCTAACTAAACAGCCTCAGCAATTCAGAGAGGATGATTTTTGAAGAGTACAGGGCGGGTAAATGAGAAGAGTCTTTTTACTGAAACACTTACTGGAGCAACCCTAAGGGTCTTCATTATTCTTCATGCCATTATTATGGTGTCAGAGCTGGAACTTGGGCCACCAACTGCTGGGATTTTCTGACTCACCAAATATTATGTTCGTAGCACCTACTAGTCATGGAAGAGGAGGTAACTCTTGGCAATCTTCTATCCTATTTCTATACCTCCTGTCCAGGGCTCAACTATGACTATATATACCACCCCCTAAACACACACACACACCCCATTACATCTCTTGGTATGAGTTATAATAGGTTTCTTGTCCTTATAGTCATAGTGTCATAGTAAAAGCTAGAAGAGGTTTCAGAGGTCATCAGTGGCATTGAAGGCACTGAGTCCAGTTGGTTAAGTATCTTGTCCAGCATCCCACAGCTGTTCAAATGCAAGATCTGAATGAGGGGCTTCCAGATTCTAAGTCCAGTCTACCCACCACGCTGCCTCTCAAGTTAAGGAGTGGGGCATGCCTTTGGGGTTTAGGAAGGAGGAAACAGTTTTGTAGAGCTGTGTTGAGCAGTATAACTTTAGTAGGGGATAGTTTCTTTGGATATGATGAAGACTTTTGTTTGGATTTTTTTTTAAATAAATCTTTGGTGCTTTAGTGTCTCATAATAGGTGTGGTATAATCTCCCAGTTAAATAAACAGGTTGTGGTAACAGAATCATATCTTTTATCCAAGAAGATTGATATACACACCAAATACACATACACACACACACACATACGCACACAGAGCACAAGAAAGTTCTCCTTTTTTAAATTGTGTATATCTACTCACTTTATGTTTTGGAAGGTCTCCTCCCAACTGACCTTCCTCCTCTTTCCCTTACCGCAGCTGTGTACACACAGCTTCCTTGCAGCCAGCCAGCTGCTGGAGAGTGCTTTTACATGACCTCTCACCCTTAAGAGCGGAATGCCATCTCTGCAGAAACGCAAGCTCGCCTTGGCCAGAACCAGCCCCATTCATCACACCGTCCAGCTGGCTGCTGCTGATGCAGGAAAAAGAGAGCTCTTTCTTCAGGGATTTCTATTCATTTTAAGGTCTGCCTGTCAGAAGGGCATTATATACAGCTGAAAACTGGTTATTCAGGAGGTCAAAAAGCAAACTTATTTAATTAACTATCTGACTTTGGGCAAAACCTGAGAGCTGTAAAAGTATGTAAACAGTAGGAGAAAACTGGTAAGATGAAATTGGCCTGATTCTTTCTTCCTCTTCAGACATGTAGCTCTCCCTTGGTTAATCCATCAATCAATAAACATTTATTAAGCACCTACTATGTTCCAGGCAAAAGACAGTCCCTGCCCTCAAGGAACTTTTAATCCAATGGAGGAGACAAAACAATATACAAAGGAGGAGACAAAAATATATACAAACCAAGCTAGATGTAGGATAAATGGGAAATAACAGGGGAGACACTAGAATTTAGAGGGATTGGAGCCAATTTCCAGTAAAACTGGAATTTTGGTTGGGAATTAAAGGAAGGTTAGACTTTTGGAGGCTAGTTTTAATCAGAGCTGCTGTGTGAACCAGTTTTGCCCTTTTAAATACCCTTCCTGATATCCTATTCCTGGTTTCTAAAAGAGGGTCAGTCGTCATGAGCTACAGTTTTCATCAGTTTCAGTAGATTTGGAAAACACTTTGTGTCTCACCTCTTTTTCTCTCTTGATTCTCACAACATTATGAGATAGTTGCTGTCATTTTCCCCATTTTACAGAAGAGGAAACTGAGACTGAGAGGTTAAGTTACTGGCCCACAGTCACACAACGAATAAGTCTTCTGAGATAGAACTTTACCAGATATGACTGCCTCTTCTGGGGATGCAGATCTAGGAGGGGCCCAGTCCATCCCCTCCTACTTTGGATCACTGTGTGCTGAGACCTGCTTTCTCCCTAAAACGCTGACTCTTGTTAAATAGGGAAGGGGTTTGCTCTCCCTTGCATCCACAGGAGACCAACAACAGCCAGACCTCAGCACTGGGGCAGGCTGCTAATGTTTGCCAACTTAAAACAAGTTAAAACGCAGTGCTTTCTGCTTAGGTAGGAGACTGGGATTTCTGGTGGAAATAAACTGCTGAGTCCTACCCTTGAGCCTCGAGAGCAAGCAGAGGCTGGAGGCTTACACAGAACTCAGTTGCACCGTACTCAAGAAATTAAGGATCCTACTATGGCAAAAAGAAATCAAGTTATGGGGGACACACATGGCATTTTTTAGACAATCCAGTGTCTGAAGGCTAATGCCACAGAGAGAAACAAATGGAAAAGCAAACTGGTACTAGTCTGACAACGGACTATTTGGGATCTTTGATGTATAGATCCCTATACATGGGGCTGAAGACAATTTAATTGTTCAATAAGCATTTATTAAGCATCTCTTATGTGCCAGACTCTGTGCTAGACACTGGGGAAACAGATGCCAAAAGAATCAGAAGATAGAGTCTGTGTAACTGGACATTTCAAGAGATGTAGGAATACTTTTAAGAGGAAAAAGACAGCTTTTTAAGTATTGACATTAATTTAAAATTGAATTAATATTTATTCAATGCATACTATGGGTGAGTATTGGGAAAGATACCTTCTGTGAAGGAGATAAGAGTTTGAGATAGGATTTTAAAACTGGATAGAATGTTAATAGGAAGAGATTTGGGAAACCTAGTATATGTTTTTCAAGTAGACTGTTATCCAGTTTGGTTGACAGTACAACACTTAAACTGGAGCGGTAAAGGAACATTACCTGTGACTAGCACTGTGGGCCAGGATTTTTTAAAAATAAGGACAGGTCAAATGCATTTTAAGGATCTCCAAGGGACCATCCATATTATTTTGTTGTGCCAAAATAGATCCAGAATTCCCAAGCTTATAATTTACATATCTGCTTATAATTTACATACCTGGGGGAAGGAGAGGGTCGAGCAATTGGATTTTTCAAATAGATACACAACCAAAACAAATCACATTTAATGTTTTTATTGGAAAGCAGCCTGAATTGGAGTCAGTTCTGCTCCATTGTTACCATATGACCTTAGGTAAGTCACCTTCTCCAGAACTCTGTGCCTCAGTTTCTTTACCTGTAAAACAAAGGTACTGAATTAAGTGATCTTTAAGATCCCAGTAGCTCTGAATCATCTAATCTTGTGACTTTTTATTTATTTCCTTTCTTCACTATGCCAGGTGATAAGGTCTGGAATATATAGTTGGGTTTTTGTCATCCCTGGGAATGACTGATTTTCACCAGTTTTGCAGTCAGAGAAATCAGAATGAGTGCCACGCCCACCTCAGAGCTAGAAGGAAGTCTGTAGTGTGATGCAGAGCCAGGGCTACCACCACCTGCCCTGCAGTGTATCTACAAGGTACACAACCAACACCTGGGCCCTTCCGTGCATTGCATCCTGAAAATCATGAGCTGGACTGCACCTCTAGCATTTTGCTGGATCCATCTCATTGCTGAGATTCATCTGTAAAATGATTTGCAGTAGCTCTGGAAATGGTCACTGGGCAGGGGTGTGACCTTGGGAGGGTTCTAAAATTGTGCCTAAACCCCAGACTCCCACAGGCAGTCCCCAGTAAATACTACTGGCCTGTGCTTGACCCAAGGACAAGTGGAAGCCCTTGTCTGTGATAGTGCTTTCCCAGGGGCCCTCAGAAACTGCTTAGGCTGCTATTTTAAATATGGTACCTCTTCTAGGACCCTTCTCCCAACCCCACAATTCATCATAAAAGAAAAGTATTAAGATGGCTTTTCTTTGCCAATTGCTGCCCTCAAAAATTAGGTCACTTAGGAGTGGGTAGTGGTTGGAAATAGGGGAGGCAGTTTTAGGGAGAATTGTTTTGTTAGCTAATAGGAGTTTCCCCAGGATCTTCTCTCATCATATCCCTGAATATTTCTGCTTTGGTAATCTTTTTCCGGGATGGGGGAGGGCACATAGTTACTGTTTGCTAACTGGTCTTGATCAAACGGGAGACAGGAGCTTGTCACCTTTGAGTTCTTCTTGATGGCCTTGGAATGTTTGATTAGAAAGTAGAGGGGCACTCCTTACCCTCTACCAACAGTCACCTTTGGGCTTTTATCACTAAATTTTATCTGCTTTCATTTAGCTGACGAACCCTTCTTACCTTTGATTTTCTAACTTCAGCTGCTTTCTCCAGGTCTAAATAATAATTATACTACCACAACTTCTGCTGCCCTTGATATCATTTAAGAAAGGCAGGCATAGGGTAGTGAATAGAACTGGCCTTGGAATCAGAAAGGCCTAGGTTCAATTGGGCAAGTCAATTATTATCCCTCAGTGCCCCTCAAGCACTTTCTAAGACTGGGAACTGATGGTAATCTCACGTCTTTGGAATTTCTTCACTGGGAGTTCCCTTTGCCAATGAAACCATTGGTGCAAACTGTCTGTCTATCTATCTGTCTATGTGTCTGTCTGTCTATCTATCTATCTTCCTATCTTCCTGTCCTGTCCTGCCTTATCTATTTATATTATCTATCTATCCTTTCTATATTTATCATCTATCTCTATCTCTAACATTTATCTTTTATCATCTGTCTATATCCATCATTCCATGTATGTATATATATACACTTATATACAATATAGTTACATATGTATGTGTGTATACATAAACATATATTAATATTAGGACAATAAAATGACTTACTAGATACAGCACGAGGGCCCGGAGTTAGGAAGACCTGAATTCAAATTCAACTCCACATACTTAGTGGAACACTGGACAAATCACTTAGCCCTATTTTCTCAGTTTCCTCATCTGTAAAATGAGCTGGAGAAGAAAATGGCAGACCACCACAGTATCTTTGCCAGGAAAAACCAAATGGGGTCATGACCAAAAAACAACTAAACAGCAAATATATACATTATACATACTTGGGTGGGTGGGTATGTGTGTGTGTGTGTGTGTGTGTGTGTGTGTGTGTGTGTGTAAATTCAGTGTGTTTAAATATTGGATTCTGATATGTGTATGGGACACATGGTATTATCTCCATTAGTTCATGACAAAACCAAGACTAGTACCCAAGTCTTTAGATTTAGAACTGAGAGAAATCTTAATGACCATCCAGTTCCATCCCCTCATTTTACTAGTGAGGAAACTGAGATCTAGAGAGGTTACTTCGATTTGCCAGGGATCACACAGCTCCTAAGGCAGGATTTGAATCCCAAGCAAACTGACTCCTTACCCACTGTTCATTGCCTGACACTGTATTACTTCCCCTTGTCCCCTCTTAATAGATAGATCAGCTAATTCTTAGCAGTCTAGACTTTTTTTTGTTCCTATAACAGCTAATGGCACAGTGAATAGGGCTCTGGGCATGGAATCAGGAAAACCTGAGTTTAAATCCAGCCCTTGACACTTCCTAGCTGTGTGACCTTGGGTTAATCACTTAACATAATTGCCTCAGTTGTGTCTGACTCTCCACGACCCCATTTTGGAGTTTTCTGGGCAAAGATACTAGAGAGGTTTGCCATTTCCTTCTCCAGTACATTTTACAGATTAAGAACTGAGACATCTCCCATGTCAGGTGTTCGTGTGGATGATTTATGCCCATCCTGTGGTAGAGCATTCCAAGCTCATATTGATCTGATCAGCCATAATAGGGACACACTGTACCTCCCTTCCAACATATTGATGTCATCTTGGTCCTGTTCAAGAACGAAGGACAACCAACCAACCATTTGCCTCAGTTTCCTCAACTCTAAAACAAAGAATAATAGCACCTACCTTGCAGGGTTGATGTGAGGATCAAATGAGGTCATATTTGTAAAAGCCCTTAGCACAATGCCTAGTACATACTAGGCACTATATAAATCCTTTTTTCCTTACCTTCCCCTCCCTAAAAGAATGCTCTGCTTATGTAACTGCCTATTTTTGTCCAATGCTAAAAAACAGAAGAGAAAAGAAAAGATGAACTTTGCTGGGAAGGACATTTGGAGCTAGCATGTATCCCCGACCTAGGAAATGGCATGTCATTATTTGCTTCTTGCCACAGGATTTTCAAACCTGACTTCTGGGCTGCAGGGTAAAAATGCCAGGGATGTTCCTGGCCCCCAAGAAAGGTACCCTGCATTCACTTCACTATTCACAGGAAGAGAATTCTTTAATTTAGGAAACAGAATACTTAGCTTCTCAGTGAATCAGTAGCAAGATGGCTTTGTGGCTTTCATCCAAGCTGAGCCATCACTACCAGGAACAACTTGTGGGTAGTCAGATTTGGGCCTTGTTTTACTGCCTGTTTCCTAAATGAAAATCTCATATCCTGTCTAATGCACAACCTATTTGTCAAGGATAAAATAAAGCACTTTTAGAAGGCAGAAGGAAAGAAACCACCCTGAGTATCCATTGCTTTCTGCCCAAAAGGGAAGTGCACACTTTTTAAGTACAGAATTTACCTAAGAATGACACAGATCTTATTTAGAAATCATTTTGCTTTTCTCTCCTAAGGGCAAAGATCTGTGCACCAGTAGTAGCCCATGTGGACATTGTTCTCCCTTGTCTCAGGCCCCTAGAGGGGCAGAGCTTTTGGTGTATTTCTTATCTGTCTTTTCTGCTGTTTACCAATTCAGGAAGTTTTAAAATTTGATTTTCATAATTGACTAATTTTAAACTAATTTCCCTCATTAACTAAGTTTTAAAATTTGGTTTTCCTAAGCTACATGTAAATTTGCATAATTGTTACGATATCTCCCATGGATGAAAAGTAAACCAGAGGTCAGGATTGCACACGGTAGGTGTTTAATGATTACGTATTGATTAAGTGATCACACAAATGGCTGCATTTTGAGTGACCCTTGTTCTCTGCTCTGTTACAGACCACAGTCATTGACTATGTAAAGCCTTCAGATCTTAAGAAAGACATGAATGAGACTTTCAAGGAGAAGTTTCCTCATATCAAATTGACTCTGAGCAAAATCCGCAGGTATCGTGCACGCTGACCTCCATACGGCATTTCTGGGACAAAGCCCCAACATAGCACTACAATCAAATCTTGGGTGGGCTGCTGACTTTCCCTAGTGCACAGGTGGGGTTGTAGGAAAATGTCATTTAAGTGAATGAGTGGTTCTGTGATAGCTCTGATCTCAGAGGCATTATGCAAATTAATTTCCAGCAAAGAAAAAAATGAGGTGTTTTGCTTTCATCAGTACAACCTGAGCAGTCTCGACACAACCAAATGGAGTTGGCATGTAAAGGACTGGCAGTAATCGTTGCCATTTAGAAAATTGTTGACAGTTCAAGAAAGGATGGGCAAAAAGACTTACGATGTCCTTGATAATTCTGGTCCACACTTAGAGTCTTAAGCAGGTGCCCAAAAACACAAAGAATAAAATAATCTGCCCAGGGGTATATGGCCAGTATGTATCAAGTAGGATAGTCCAGAAGTGAAACCAAATAGGTAAAAAATGGAAGCATGCTGCCACCAAGTCAGCCATCATTTGGTCATTTCTTATATTTGGCCGTGCTTTAGAGCCTAATTTTCATGAGATCATTTGGGTCCATAGGGGTAGTCATCAAAATCAGCTGAAATACCTAGGCCCAAATCTTAGCAGCACCAATATTTTAATTAATTTTGTTTGATTTGGTTTTGGTTTTACAATTTACGGAGTTGCTTGTTCACACGCACACACACACACACACACACACACACACACACACACACACAAACACATTCCTATGATGTGTATACTCATCCGGATTTCTGATGGATCCATATTTTGCTAGAAAGTTCCCCTGCGTTATGCTGAAGTCATGTACTCTCTGTGTTCTTCTCTGAGAATTAGTCCAGCACAGGTGTGACTCTGGCATATTTACCCAAACCACAGAGCTAAGCCAAAACAAACATTCATACCTTCTACCTTGGGCCACAATACAAAAGGTTCATTTTTAGAATAATAACTTAGCTCCAGCTAATAACCCAGATAGCCATTGGGTGAAACTTCCACTTAGTACTAAGGTTTATTTTCTGGCTTGGTTTAGTTGCAATGTTTCTGGTTTCTCTAATGTTTTCTTGTCCTCATTCACTTTGATCTCGTTCATCCTTTGTTTACAAAATGTCTTGTTAGGTTAGATTTGAGTTGTTAGGTTAGAATTAATTACCTCAGAAGTTTACTCACTATCTGGCTCAGTGTCTCTGTCCTGCCTCCTGCCCCAGTCTGTTTTCATCTTCATAGATGAAGCTACGATGGCATTGGGCTGTTGTGTCTAGGAAAAGTTTCAAAGTCACATTATCTCTCATTTCTGTATTTTAAGTATAAGGAGGAGACATGTCTCTTTTCACCCTTTCTCTGTAGTATTTCCTCCTTTGGTGCTTCACACATTACATAGAGATGACTGGAGGTGTCTGAAGCCTGTGCCCATTGAGTCTAAGCCCTGCCGCCTTGGAAGGAAGCCTCACTGAGTTCAGAGAAGCTTCTCATGAGGCTGGCCACAGAGAATATGTTTTTTTGGTCATGGAAACTCTCAGGCTACCTAGGGTATCATACTGCATAACAACCATACATGGCAGCTCGATGGTACAGTGGATAGAGCACTGGAGCTAGGAAGACTCACCTTCCTGAGTTCACATCTGGTCTTAGACACGTACTGGCTGTGTGACCCTGGGCAAGTCACTTAACCCTGTTAGCCTCAGTTTCCTCATCTGGAAAATGAGCAGGAGAAGGAAATGGCAGACCACTCCAGGATCTTCGCCCAGAAAACCCCCAGTGGGGTCACAATGACTGAACAAAAATTGTTCTGCTAAAGGAAGTATTCATGCCTAGGAAATCTTCAGTTCTGGAAGTATCAAAGTAGTAAGTACCGTCTGTAATATTCAAAGGAAACTTCCTGTACCTCGATAGCTAACAGCTACATTGGACCTAATGTCTAAGTGTTAGAGAGTGGCCTGAGGTTGAGTGACTTACTCAGAATTATGTAACCAGTAAACATCAGAGGTAGAATTCCAGTCCATTCTTTTTAGGAAAGAACTCAATCCTCTGTTACTGTATTAAACTACCTCTCTTAATGTCAGTGATAGGAAAAAAGTGCATTAATATCGGCCCCATAAATCACACTGCTAACAGTAATCACACTAATGCTACCGTAATAAAGTAGTCATCATAACAGAAATAAATACTACTGACAATAGCTGGTGGTGATCCAGTGCTTTGAGGTGAGTAGAGCAGCTTAGGTAGTGGGGAGGAGCCCCAGCTTTGGAATCAGTGGGCCTGGCTTCCAGCCCCACCTCTAGCAGCCACCACTACTTATGTGACTTCCTGATAACCTCCAGGGTCTTAATTTTCTCCCATGTAAAAAAAAAAAAAAAAGGTCCCCTGAAGTCCCTTCCAGCTTTAGACCAGTGATGCTCATGATACCCCTTAAGGGGTCTGGTACAAGAATGGTTATATCCATTTCATGAATGCATTCTTCACTTACCAGGGCAAAGAATTCCCAAAGATATCTTCCATTGCAATATCTTTGGAGGGCAGCCATGAAGAGCTTTCAGAAATCAAGACTCTTTCCTCTTCACCAAATGCTTGGGTTCCAGGCTGCTGACAAGTCATGTTCCCTATTTCCTTTCTTTGTCCAGTCTGAAGCGAGAGATGAGGAAACTTGCGCTGGAGGAGTGTGGCTTCGAGGAGCCAACCGTGGCCATGGCCTTTGTCTACTTTGAGAAGCTGGCCCTCAAGGGGAAGCTAAACAAACAGAACCGGAAACTTTGTGCCGGGGCCTGTGTGCTGCTAGCCGCCAAAATTGGAAGCGACCTCAAAAAACACGAAGTCAAGCACTTAATTGATGTAAGTGGCCTTGGGACCTAGTAGCAAGTGTAGGGCCTATTTGTAGTTTGGTGAGCATCCACCTCAAGGATTCTTTAGGTATTCTGTTAGCTATGTGTAGAAGTCAGGTGGGTTGCCTCACCTATGAATTAATAAATATGGGCTAGGAACCTTTTTTTCCCTCTCAGTCATGACAAGCATTTATTAAGCACCTACTGTGTTTCCAGGTAAATGAGAACAGTCTCTGCTCTTAAGGAGTTTCTAACTCTGTCATATAGAAATGAGGAAGAACAATTGCGGGGGAAAGGGGTAGGCAGAATTTACTTTGGCAGTAGTAAAGGAAGAAGCCCAGCTTTTATTTTTGCCATAAACCCCCCCCAGAACAGGGAACCTGGCAGCCTCACAGGGGTCTACAAGGTCAGAATGTGATCCAAATAAGTGGTTGACAGAACTATCACTGGGGAAGGATTTAGGGTTCAGGGCTATGGCCGCCCTCATAAAGGAAAAGAATCATTAGAAGTAAAAGAAATAGAGAGTTTTTCTAGGCCTGCTTGGGTGGTTACCATCTGTACTCCTGTTCAGGGGCAGTGTGATACAGTGCAAATTGGGAAATAGAGGACCTCTGTTCCTTGCTGTATGCCCTTGAGCAAGTTGGGATTGGACCAAATGATCACTGATAGCTTTCAATTTATGATCCTCTCCTGATGAAATGTAAATAGTATGGTTGAAATGATTAAAGTATTATTTCTAATATACCTCTGTCTTATCCATCATGTGGAAAGATTCTGAGAGGGTCACCTGCTCCCACGCAACTGCAAGTACTCCAGGGTCACAAGATGATGCTTATATACATGTAGTGAACTTATCACTAAGAGACTTCCATAGATCTTCCTTGAATACTACTGTGTGAGAAGGAATAAAGATTGAAAAATGCAAAGTGGCAATAGACATGCTTAGAAATAACATGATAATATACCACCCAGCATAAAGCTAATGTAATCAGTGTAAAAGTGGCTTGCTTCAGCAATTTGCCTAAGGAATTCCAATCCAGTAATAAACTGACTCAGGCAGCCAACCTCTCTGAGGACTAAGCTTTCTTACACAAAATATGCCAAAACAGAGTGCAGCCTCATCAGAATTTTTAAATATCTTTGCCAAAAAATCCAGGGATGTGCTGGTAAATGTTTAACAATCAACTCTCCAAAAAGCAAGACACTGTTTAAAAATCTTAATCTGCATTATTTTTTTTTTACATTTTCTCATCCCTTTAAGTCTAGACAATCAACAAAACAGTAAATGAAGCCCTGTTTTTGGTTGCATTGGCCAGTTTCCAAGGTATAAAGGCTCACATTGAAAGTTTAACAACCTGCTTTATAAAGATGTAACAGTAAGCACCCCAGCATATACAGAAGGGCCTGCTAACACAGGTTCTTTGATCTGCTTTTCTGAAAGGAAAGGCAGCTTTTGAGGGGTCAATAATCACTTTAATCCAGCACATGTATCATTCCCTTAGTTCAGAGGAAAAAGTCAACACCTTGAACTTCAGAGAAAATACAGAGAAATAAATACCAGCAGACAGGGCTTCCAAATGTCTGATCATAAGCAATACATACATCACAGATCAACAGACAGATGCAACTGCCTGACCGTACATATATAGTTACCAGAGAGGGAAGCACCAACATCTGGGTGTTCAAAGCCAGGGGGCTCCTTAGAGGCTTCACAGAGTCTCATCTGGCACACAAAGCTTCTTCCAAAAGCTAAGCCCCAAAGTAAAACCTCACCCTCAGAGTATTTATACATTTTTTAGAGCCAGAGGGCATCCCAACCCTTGAGAACCAGTGCCTCATTAACAAAAGGTATGAGCCTTCCTATACAGGCCCATTAATAGGTGGGAAGATATTCTTTCATCACATTATTCAATCAGAGGCACTTGATTATACTAAAACAAAAACAGCCAAAGATCCTACTTTGTTTTACCATCGTAGAAGCCTGAAGCAGCACATCCTTGAAACAGTCTTTCATTGCTTTCCCCCATTGTAGACTATTACACTCTATACCACAAAACTCATAGAACCTCAACATTGGAGCAGACCTCAGTGACTATTCAGTTCCACCTATACTTAAACAAGAATCCACACTACAACCTACTTGATCAGTGGTCATCCAGCCTTGGCTTGAAGACCTCCTGAGAGAAAGAACCCACCCCTTCATGAGGCAGCCCACTGCTTTTGGTTTTTATGAAATCTGTGCTCAGTTCCAGTTTGTTTTCCTTACAACTTCCACCTGTTTGTTTCTAGGACTACTCTCTGGGCCAGATATAACAAATCTAATCCATCCTCTGAGAACTGATATCCTGTCCCCATCCCCTCCCCTTCAGATCTAAACATTTGGAGAAGGGGGAACCATATTCCCAGCTTCACCAGCATAGGAAGGAAATCTTTTCTGATAACCCATGTTAGCTGCTCTGCCTCTTATCCTAATTGCCTGGAAAATTAAGTGATATGCACCACATCGGCCAGAATGGTCAAAGACACAATTTGAATTTGAGCTGACATTGAAGTCTCCTCTAAGTCAGGTGTTACTAACCTCTGTCTGCCACTGATCCTTTTGGCAGTCTAATGACCCTTTCTTGGAATAATGTTTTTAAATGCATAAAATAAAATACGTAGGATTATGAGAGACATCCATTATGTTGAATTACAGTTCAGACAACTAGACAGTACAGTGGATAGTCAGGAAAAGCTGAGTTCAGATTGGTCCTCAGATACTTACTGTTTATGTGAGCCTGGATAAGTCACTGGACTTCTTCCTGTCTCAGTTTTCCTCATCTATAAAATGGGGATAATAACCACACCTACCCTCCCAAGAGTGGTTGTGAGGATAAAATGAAATAATACTTATAAAACATAGTGAAAACATTAAAGTGCTAGGTATATTATACAGTTATTAAAATATTTTTTCCAAATGTATTTATTTGTTTTTAACATTCACTTTCATAAGTTCTAAATTTTTTCCTCTTCCCTCACTCCTACTCCCTAAGACGGCATGCAATCTTATATGGGCTCTATATATACATTCCCATTAAACACATTTTCACATTAGTCATATTGCATAAAAGAGTTATAGCAAATGGGAGAAACCATGAGAAAAACAAAACATAACAAAAGCGACAATATTCTGCTTCATTCTGCATTCCAACTCCATAGATCTTTCTCTGGACGTGGATGTCATTTTGCATCATGAGTCCTTTGGAAATGTTTTAGGTCCTTGCATTGCTGAGAAGGGCTAAGTCTATCAAAATCAGTCCTCGCACATGGTAGCTGTCACTGGGTACAACGTAGTTCTCCTGGTTCTGTTTGCTTCACTCAGCATTTATTAAAACATTTTTAAAACAAGTTTACAGACACCTTGAAATCTATCCATCGACCCCAGTTTAAAAGTCTCTCTTCCTTAAATTTTAAGCTCAGAGTTTTAAAAACAAATGTTTAAAAATGTTTTTATGTGTAACTTGGGAAAAATAAAAATAAAATATTTTTTAAAAGAGAGTCTCTACTCTAGAAACTTTCCCGCAGATTAAATGCCCTTCCTAAAGCAGAAGCCCAGGATTGAACCCAGATTTCCTAGTGTGGTTTAACCAGGCAGAGGACAAAGGGACCATCACCTCCACAGGTCTAAGCATGCCTCTCATCAGGCAACCAAAGATCTCAGGTCTCCTGGTCTGCTGACTCATCCAGAGCTTGATCTGAATGTGTCCAGAATTCCATCATATCCCATTACGCATGCTTTGTTACTGTCCTTTTGCCTCTTTCTGCATACCCAGCATTTAGCATAGTTATTATTTAGTCACTTTTCAGTTGTATCCAATTCCTCGTGACCCCATCAGAGGTTTTCCTGACAAAGACACTACAGGAGTTTGCCATTTCCTTCTCCAGCTCATTTTACAGATAAGGAAACTGAGGCAAACAGAGTTGGTTAAGTAACTTGCCCTGGGTCACACAGCTAGTAAATATCTGAGGCCAGATTTGAACCCAGGAAAATGAGTCTTCCTGACTTCAGATCCTGCATTCTATTCATTACACCACCTAGCACAGAGCCTGGCACATAATAGGCATTTAATAAATGTTTATTTATTGATTACTGATTGATTGTGTCTTATGTTAGCCTCAGCTTTCCTCCTGAATTGTAAGCTCCCTAAAGCCAGGAACAGCACCCTAAACTCCCATCATATCCCTTCTTTGACCAACACAGTGCCTTGCACAAAGATGATGCTCAGTACATACTCCCTGAGTGATTTAAATGTTATATGTAGCAAAACCTGGGCAGCTGAGTGGGGCAGTGGATAGAGTACCGGACCTAGAGTCAGGAAGACCCATCTTCCTGAGTTCAAATCTGGCTTCAGACTCTGGCTGTGTGACCGTCGGTAAGTCACTGAATCCTGTTTGCCTCAGTTTCCTCATCTAGAAAATGAGCTAGAGAAGGAAATGTCAAACTGCTCCAGGATTTCTGCCAAGAAAACCCCAAATTGGGTCACAGAGAGTCAGACACAACTAAAACGACTGAACAGCAACGGAGAAATCTAGGATATTAATAACCGTGGCTTAGATGCTTATTATTTTCTTTCCTCCTGTTTCAGAAACTGGAAGAGAAGTTCCGGCTGAACCGACGAGAGCTGATTGCCTTTGAATTCCCAGTCTTAGTGGCCTTGGAATTTGCTCTCCATCTGCCTGAGCATGAAGTCATGCCCCACTACAGACGACTGATCCAAAATTCCTAGCACAGGCCACCCTCCTGGGACAGGGGGAACAACCGCTTCCTTTGAGGTCTGTGGAGCAGCAGTTACGACTGGAAACGCAAAGACAGAACTCAGAATATACCGACATTTTCTTTTCATTCAGCATCATTTTCTTCTGTAGTAGAGGCTGTACTAGAAACATTTCAGGGACTCTTTGGTCTTGTTCAGCCTAGATAGACTCATGGGAGTTCTTATCTACCCAGAGCAAAGGGAGGTGGAGGAAAGCAACAGAGACCATGGAGGCCCAGCACCGCCCCTGAAGGAATGGGCTTTGGGGGACCAAGTGAGGGATATTCTGTTGCCCATCTCAGTTTATTGAAATACAAGAGTCTTTCACAGTCTCCATTCCAGTCTTTCTTCTGGTCATCTGTCCACTTTGCCAACCTAGGCCAGGACCTTCTCTCCTTTACTGTTTCTCTATTGGCCTGTTCCAACCTGGGGTAGGGGCAGTTGAAGGGAAAGGGGGAGAGGACTTTGAGAAGTGGGGGAAAGCTTTTAAAAGATACCTTCACTGTGTCAAAAAAAAAGAGTGTGCCAATCTATTTTTGTATTTGATATTGGAAGTGCACTTTTCCTGGGATAGGGGAGGGGGGAGGTAGTGAATGTGTATGTCTGTGTGGATGTTGATATGCACATGTATGTTTGTATGTATGGGACACTACATTCCTAGTCTCCAAACAGTGTAATAGTTTCCTTGAAAATGTAACTTTTGGGAAAAGTAAGCAGTGAGATCATCCTTAATGTTTCAGTTTCCAGCCCTGGATCATTTATCCTTTTTTATGCCTTTTTCAAGATGGCAGTTTTACCTGCTTCAACCGAGAGAGACAAGTCAGCAGCAGAACACCCACTTCAGTATTGTATTGTGGTTGTTTGGTCATTTTTCAGTCATATCTGACTCTTTATAACCCCATTTGGGGTTTTCTTGGCAAAGGTACTGGAGTGGTTTGCCATTTCCTTCTCTAGCTCATTTTCCAGATGAAGAAACTGAGGTAAACAGGGTTAGATGACTTGTCACGTAGCTAGTGAGTGTCTAAGGTCAGATTTGAACTCAGGAAGATGAGTCTTCCTGCCTCCAGGCCTGACGTGCTATCCACTGCACCACCTAGCCGCCCTCAGTATTGCTTGCATTAAAGCTAAAATGACTGGCCATTGGGGAATTCCTATTCTCTTTCTAAAGTCCTTTGCTGCCCCCACCTATGCCTATGCGTATTCCATCCTGCACTTTCCCACCTGGGAGATGGTCACAATTGCACTCTGTCGCGTTGTATTTCTGTACTCTATGTTAGAGTATTCCTGAGCACACTGGTTGTGCTACCTGTGAAACTGTTTTACACAGATTCAGAGAGCGGACGAGTAAGGTTGTAGAACTGGTGACTTGGAGTTTTGAAAACTGAGACAGATAATATAGTAAGCTTAAAATTGAGTTGGTGGAAGTAGGCATTTGCCTTTTTTTAAAATTTATTACCATGTAATCCAGGAGCCAGTTTCAGGCTGAATTTTCACAGTTCAATTCCAGCCACTTAAGCAACTTTTACTGAAGAGCTTGGGGCAATGAACCAGAAGCCCAAGGCTACTCCATCCTGTGTCACACAAAGACAATGTGTCAGCCCATGGATGCCAGAGGATTGAAGGACCCTTTCTGTGATCATGTAAAGAAAGGATTTAAAAATATTTATTATGTATAAAATATATATGTGTGTGTGTATGTGTGTATATGTATGTATACATATATATATACACGCACATATGTCTAACCAACATCCGTTCCTAGTGCATTGCAAATTCATCTGTCATTTCGACCCAAGACCTGTAGAACTTGAATTCCAGTTAATAAAGAGAGACTCCAAACTTCCCATCAGCCTGGGATGAGGGTGAGGAATATGAGGAGAAATATGATCAACAAGCTTTGACCCCCTGAGAGACTGCAGTCATTGAGTCAAAGGGACCTGAAAACCACAGCAGATGTGGGGAGGAGGCATCTTCTTGGGACTTGGAGGCCTACCTACAGTTGTTTATTGGGAAGCAGGGTGGACTGGCTTTGGACTGTAGTGCACGGACACACATTTGAGCTCACATGGGTCAGACCAGCACTTCCGTTGACCCAGAAAGGGGATCAACAGATGGCTGTGGAGCTGCACCAATCCTGTGCAGGTGAGGGCTCCAGAATGGTTCCTGGAATGCTCTGACTTTCTAACTCAATCATTCTCTCCCAAATAGAAGGCATCAAGGGGTGTCTATCAGCAAAAAGAACCTCACCTCAAGATTTCTTGTGTTAAACTTAGAAGACAACCCCTCAGCCTCTTTCCTGGGGGTCTTGCTCGTAGAGATGGCCCAGGGCAGGGCAAGCTGCATCATTTGTAAGCGACAAGGGTCCAGGCACCCAGAAATGTCTCCCCATTGGGTCTCCCCATTGTCATTCTGCATTCAGTCTTTTCCCAGCTCCTGAACTTTGAAAGCAGACAGTAGGATAGGCACATAACAACAACCCAAGCACAACTGGGAAATCCAGTCCAACTCCTTGTTATCCTAGACCTCCACTCTTTCTCTTTTAACAACATACTAATATTTTTTACCTTTGTATGATTTGTTTTTTGATATTTGAAGGGTGAGAAAAAAATCTGATCTCCTTTAAAGAACCATTTGATATTAGAATTCTTTATTTACTTTATGCCTCTATGCCTTGGTTTCGTTTCAGTTGGTTCAGGAGGGACTGTTTGTTTTTTAAAGGGATGGAGAGGAGTTGGACTGGGAAAGAAGAAATTTTTAGTAAGAGACCTTCAATTTAATGAAAGCCTATCCCTACTTTTTTATATATAACCTTGGAGATGAGTCCCAGTGGGGGAGGAGATAAAGGGAATAGAAATTTCCCTGAAGCAAATAGCTGGGATTTAGGGGAGCTGTGCTGCAGGTGATTGGTCAGTGACTCGGGAAGGCAGGCTTCTGGGTGGGAGGGGAAGAATTGGGTCTTCTAGCAGGTACTGAAAAAGACTTATACACAAGTGAACAGTCAACCTAGCAACACCACAAGTTACATTAGTAAGAGAAAGCTCTCACCCCATCCCCAAGTTCTACCAAGTATTCATTTTAGTATGGGTTGATCTGTCTAAAACTATTTATGCTGAGAGACTTAGGATGTAACTGGTCACAGCCCCTGCCTTATCCTCCAGGCATGGATCTGGGCTCCATACTTCTACAGGATTGGCTCTTGTCTGTTGTAGCCCATCTCCAAGTGACCAAGATGATCCAGCATAGAACTCTCAGCCAAGAATTAAGAAGCAACTTTATTCATGGCCCAAATAGCAAACTGACTGTTGGCTTATGGGAAAAGTCGTACTGCTCACATAGGAAGCTTAAGCCATACAGGTGGGTGAGTGAACTTCCATTTTTAGGCCTTGAATTGCAATGGATGTTGATCAGGAAGGTCCTGCCTTTGAAATTCACTTGCCTTATGCTTTGATGTTTTTATCTCCATCCTCTGGTCATTGTGCTTCTAGGGGGGGCCCAGAACAGTAAGCCCCGCCTGAGGAATTTCATTCCCTGATTCATTGGCCTCTTCAGATAGAGGCTCCTCTGTCAAAGCACAAGGCTTGGCCAGGTCAGGGATTCTGGAGCCAGAAGGCTATACTCCTCCCTCCTCTCACTATCCTGTGATATCCTATGCTAAAAGCAACAGGAAATGAATTACCAAATGGAAAAGATTAATGTTTTCCTTGGCACTTTATGGTCAAAGGGAGTTAATAACATACCATGGTTTTTATTTCATTACACACAAGACAGTCTAGGGATGGCCACCTACTTGGTGTTGCTATGTACCATAAGCTGTACCTTACCAGGTTTGGGCTTAATTTTAGGGGGGGGGGGGAGGGGGAGGGGGTGAAACGGCTTTCCCTCTTGTAACAGTAAATAAAAATGTTCAATACTAAACTCCTGTGGTTGCTGAGTTTTTTATCTTTCACTGAAATGTTTGCATTTTGATGTGCCAAAAGCTCCTTAGCAACACCAACCTTCTCCACCTGAAGGGCAATTTTCTTTTTCTTCTGCAGTTTAGCCAGAGGGGCAGGAGACATGTAAGGAAAGTTAAGCCATCTGTCTACCTCAAACACCAGCTGCAGGACCCTGGGCAAGTCACTTAACCTCTGTTTGTCTCAGTTTCCTCATCTGTAAAATGGGGATAATAATAGCATCGATCTTCTAGGGTTGTGGGGAAGTTAAAATGAGATAATATTTATAAAATGGTTTGCAAATCTTAAAGTATTGTATAAATGCTAATGCTTTGTTTATAGTATGCAAAGCACGTCATTTGAGCTTCCCAACAACCTTTTGAAGTGTTATCACCATTTACTTATCGAGAAACTGAGACATTCACTCAGGGTCACACAAGCAGCTGAAGCAGGACTTGAATTCAGGCCCTCCTGGCTCCAAGGCCAGTAGTCTCTTTCAGGGGTGGCCATGGGAATACTTCCCAAAAAAAAAGACATCTGTAAGGAGAAAATGTCAGGGGAAGTACCAGAAAACTCATCTCTCTTGGGAATGTCAAGGAAATGCTCATTAGGAAAGGAATTGGCCACAGTATTGCAAGGTCAGTAACCAGTAATAGCTCATGTCTACACAGCAGCTGGTAGGTTTGAAAAACCCCTTCTTAATAATGTGTGTGACGCACATAGTGCATATTTTATTACTATTCCCATTTTACTTAAGAGGGATCTGGAAATGAAAAGGAAATGTGGACAAAAGATTTGGAGCAAATAGCAGGAATAACATGGCATTCTTGCAGCTCCTTTATGTTTCCAAAGCATAATCTAATAAAGCAGAGCACATTTACTCCCTTTTTACACATGGCGAAACTGAGGCTTAACCAAGTAAAATGACTTGCCTAGGGTCATACATGTAATAAGTATCAAAGATGAAATTCAAGTCTAGGTCCCTTCTAATCTGACATGTAGTACTCTTGACACTACACCATATTGCCTGTCTAGGAATGCAATCCTGGCACCATGCCTACGGGTAATGCTGACTTTTAGAGGTAAAAGAAATGTTTCAGTGGGTATTCCTGTAACTGAAAGACAGAACTCAGGAAGAAAGAATTAGAAATGGTTAGGAATGCGGTTCTTTCATCAATGGTTCTTGTTCCATAGGGCAGGCCTGAAAGAACAAAACCAGAATGGATGTGGGTTCAATTCAGTAAACTTATTAAGCACCTACTATGTGCTAGGAACTTTGCTAAGCACTGGAGATACAAAACCTTCAAGGAGCTTACAATCTATTGGTGGGGTAGAGGGGGAACTACATGCGGACGAATATATTCAAAACCAGCTATAGACAGGATAAATAGGAAATAACAGCAGGAAGGCCCTGGAATTAAGAGGGGTAAGGGAAATCTGCAGGAGGTAGGATTTGAGTTGAGAATTAAAGGAAGTCTGAGAAATCAGGAGCCTAAATGGAGGAGGGAGGATATGTTCCAGCATGAGGAACAACCTGAGAGAATGCTCAGAGCCAAGAGTTAGAGTGGCTTGTTCATAGAACAGCCAGGAAGCCACTATCACTGGATGAAAGAGTACATGTTGGGGAGTAAGGGATAAGAAGACTGGAAAAGTATTAGGGGACTAGATTATGAAAGACTTTGTTTCTGGAAGCAGTAGGGAGCCATTGGAGTTTATTGAGTAGGGGAGCATCATGGCTGGACCTGTATTTTAGGAAAATCACTTTAGTGGCTGAATGAAGGATGAATTGGAGTGGGGAGAGACATGGGGCAGGTAGACCCAACAGTGGACTATTGCAATAATCGAGGTGTGAGGTGATGAGGACCTGCACCAAGAGGGTGGCAGTGTCAGGAGAAAAGGGGGAATATTCAGGAGATGTGGCAAAGGTAAACTCAACAACTTGGCACCAGATTGAATATGGTACGTGAGATATAGTGAGGAAGTCATAAAGACTTCAAGGTTTCAGGTCTGAGGGACTGGAAAGGATGGTGTTGCCCTCTACAGTAAAAGGAGTAGGTAGGAGGAAGGGAGGTTTTAGGGGGAAAGATAATGGTTTCTACTGCGGATACGTTGAGTTTAAGATGGCTATTGGACATCCAGTTCAAGATGTCTGGAAGGCAGCTGATGATGCAAGATTAGAGGCCAGCAGAGACATTAGGGCAGAAAAGGAAAATTTGAGAAACATTAGCGTAAAGATGTTCTATATTGGACCCACCTGCAAAAAGAGTGGTCAGACTTTGGGTGATTTCCTGTAAATGTTCCAGTTGTTTTGTGGCCTTATAGCTGTTTAATCTATAAAAAACTTTGCTTCTGGTGGGTCCTATTCTGTCTACACAATCTTCCTATTTGCTGCGTAAGTATAATGGGTCAATGAATTATTTAAAAGTGTCATTCATCATTCTTCTATAAAATTGTCTAACATATAGGTGGGTAGTACATGGAAGAAGACTGACTTCCAAGATGTAGGTGATTATGTTCTTATATATGTGAGACACTGTTCTGGTTTATCTAAGGCAGCTTAGTGGTATCATGGATAAAGTACTAAGTCTGAAGTCAGGCATACCTGAGTTCAAATCTGGCCTCAAACATTTACTGACTGATTCTGGGTAAGTCACTTAGCCGTCTTTCTGCCTCAGTTTCCTTAACTATAAAATGGAGCGAATAACAGCTCCTACCTGGCAGGGTTGTTGTGCAGGTAAGATGAGATATTTATAAAGTGTTTAGCACTTTATCCTGGCACATAGTAAATGCCATCTAAATTCTTATTTGCCTTCCCCTTCAATGCAGGCTGGTACCTTCTCTGAAAATGAGTCTTAAAGTTAACTAGAACTCTAAGTGATTTGCTGCACAGCTAATATGTGTCAGAAGCAAGACGCAATCTTCCAGCTCTCTACCTCTAACACCATACTGCCTCCCCACAAGAAATTAAAAAGCTTTCATTCATTAATTAGCTCAAGGCCCTCATTTCAGTTTGTAAAAACTAAAGAAACTTTTGTCCCATCAAGTTTTCTTCCAAACCCCAAACTCATATGCTTGAATAAACATCAACCATCACTAGTCATATAATTTATTAACAGTAACCAATAATACAGAAACATAAAAGAATATTTCAACCGTGTATCGGCTCTGAGAGAGGTCACCCAGTCCACATTGGCTCTTCAAGAACACTGGAACCATAGTCCAGTAATTCAATACTCTCAGGATGCAAGGTAAAGCCTCTTAGGAATTTTTCTCAAAAGATCCCCATAGACTGAGTATAGCTCAGATCTCTCATGTCTTCTCATACTCTTTCAAAGACAGCACCTAACTCTCCACGTCTCAATCTCTTTCTCCATGACAGTTAACTCTCTGAGTGCCTCTCCACAATCTTCCTCATCTGTGAGCATTTAGTTAAAATTGCCTCCTGACTACTCCTACCTCCCACTTCTAGAGAATGTAATAAGTAGGTTTATGAGGAGACAACATCAAGAAAAATAGCAAGGAATAAGATTGCAAAGGGGAACCTGGAAGTCACATACAAACTATCCCAAAGATCATCATTTACAAATTATATCATATATTAACCAAAATTAACCAAAATTCACATCCTAGTAATATGTGTCAGGGCCTTCTGGCCCTGTGCTATGTCAGTCCCAGACAAGTTCCAGACATCCTCAATAAGACCAGCAGGATACCAAATGGTGCTGATAATTTTCAGGTGATATGGATGAGGTAACTTTAAAGTTTTACAAATAACTTTGAGATTATTTGGATATGTTAGTGAACTAACCCCAAGGTGGCACAGATAAGACTTGGTCTCTTTGCCCCCAAAATTCCTATAAACATGATACCTCAAACTTGTGTCCCTCAGCACTCTCCCATCTCCATCTGGGTCCACGCTGCTGAGTGCTCCCCACTCTAATCCATGGTCACAGGAGTGATTCTCTGTGCCTCCCCCTCCCTATCCTTTTCCTCGAATTGCCTCACTTCATCATCCCACCCCCTGTCCTGATGCCATCTGCCTCGATACCCCTTTCACTACTTATCTCTGTCCTATGCCTTATTAAAGTATAGTAGCAGTCCCCTTTGCTACTGCCCTTGTGGGCTTTCTGGCAAATACTCAAAGAATTAGGAATGCCTGCTCCTGCATCATAATTTCATACTTTTATAAATTATCAATTTTCAACAGTTAACTGTCCAAGTCTCTCACAGATTTTCTCAATGACATTTAAATCAGAAAATCTCAGGAAAATACTCAAAATTCCCTCTCAGTTCTGCATAGATAGACAAACATCAATATTACTAGTCATATAATTTATAAACAATAACCAATATTATAGAAACATAAAAGAATATTTCAACCATGTATAATAATTTCCCTTCCTTTCTAGGATAATAGTTAACTGTCACCCTCTAAGACTTTATGCTTTCTCTTAAAAATACATTAACAGTAAACAGAGTTTCTGTGAGAGGATCTACTTAAACTGGGGTTACATGTAAAATGAGGGGGTTCCTCATTTACAAAATGGAAATAACAGTATCACCTACCTTGCAGGGTTTTGTTGGGAAGATCCAATGAGATATTTTAAGTATTTAAGCAGCTGTAACCTACCATATGAATATGAGCTATTTTATCATTAATAATAAACATTTATGGATTAATTAATGTCCCCTTTGCATTTACCAGGAATTTTTCCCCCCATAATAGTACCAGTGTAGCAGGAAATAGAAATAGAAATAGAAGAAGAAAAAGCAATAGAACTTTCTCTTCCAGCTCTAATTACTTTAATTATATTTAAGGCTTAAGTCCAAAGCTGATTCCATGCCAGTCATCTACAACTAATGATGTTTAAGGTAGATACATGCCTGGAGGTGTGATTCTACTCTAGATGTCAAAATATAGAGAAGTAGAATTGGCAGAGAAGTGTAACAAGTGGTGATAATGGGTTTTCCAGCCACAATGAATCCTCCCAGAACAACTCTGTTTGAACAACATTCCAGTAGCTGGAGAGCTCCACAAATTTGGACATGTTCTCTCTCCTTCAGAACCCCCACTCTAGATTCCACTTGTTTTCTCACGTATAACACTCCATTTCTCATCTCCATGCCCTTGCATCAAGTGCTCTTGATGCATGAAACACTCTCCCTTCTTCACCTCCATGTCTTAAAATGCCTGGATTCGTTCAAGACCTGATTGGACTATCACTTTCTACAGGAGACCTTTCCCATTTTTCCCAGCTGCTAGCTAGATCCTTCCTCTTCTTGGTTACCTTCCATCTACTCTGTTTGCATCTTGCATGCATTCCTAATTATTTAAATGTCTCTCCCACTAAAGGAAGCTCCCTGCAGGTAGTCACCTCTTGCCTTTCTTTTTTTTATCCCCAGCACTTAGCACGTGTTGTTCAGTCATTTCAGTTGTATCTGACTTTGTGACCCTGTTTGGGTTTTCATGGCAGGGATACTGAGTGGTCTGCCATTTCCTTCTCCAACTTATTTTACAGATGAGGAAACTGAGGCAAACAAGGTGAAGTGACTTGCCCAGGCTCACACAGTGTCTGAGGTCACATTTGAATTCAGGTCTTTCAGACTCCAGGCCTAACACTAGATCCACTGTGCCACGTCACTACCATGCCTGGTGTATGTTTATTGTCGTTTGTTGTTTGTCCTTCCTTCTCAAAAAGAACCAGTCACATTAAGAGGGTAATGTCTTGACTTACAAGTGAATTGAATTTAAGTGAGGCAGAGCTGTGCAAAGTCATCATCCTCACTCTCTCCTCTAGACTCTTTGGAGGCCAGTGACAAAACATAGACCCCAGATGCAGTGAGAGACCTTAACCTTTTCTAGCTAGGTTCTTACCCAGGTTTCAGCTTGTCTGAGGCAACACCCATTCAAAAATTTAAAGGCTAGGTAAGAATTGAGGCAAAAAGATGACCTAGCTTGCCTTTACAAAAGAATCAATCTGTTTCTGGCCAGAACAGAAACAGTTCCTATTTACACTCACTGACACGTTAAAATCCAAACAATGAGCCAGAGAGGCTTGGGCTGGGACCTATTATTGGCCAATCAGTAAGAGCCAGAGGCATATTGTATCCCTTAATAAAATAAAAAGCTTGTTCACTGATTGATGAACGGATAGATGGATGGATGGGTAGATTGATCAAAACAAACATTTATTTAGTACATTTGGCACTAAGTGTTTTCAAGGATGTAAAACATTTTTTAATGTGGGTTCGGCTTAGCCTAGATCGCTCCATTTGTCAGACTCCCTCTCCCTTTAATCTCCACATATAAAGCAATGTTAGCCAGAATCACTGCAGGCTACTCAGAATCAGTGTATAGGTTTGGACAGACCAACCAGTTGCCCAGGACTGTATCAGGTGCTGCTCCATCTCTCAGGACCAGAATTGATACATAGATCTGAATCACAGGGATGAAGTGTCTCCTTGTCTGTGTCCTTTTTGTGTATGCTTACTCCACTGATGGTATCTATCCTATCAATAAATCCTATAATAACAAAAACTGGGCGTGAAGTTACTTTCTATTCTTTGAATTCCCAGCAGAAAAATCAAATACCAGTTTTTAAACAGATAGCTTCCCCATACCTATATGTAGATTGGTCCTATGTATGTTATGACAAAATCCCATGTTCGCTTAGCCCAGAATGTTTCTAGACCATTTGTGTACTCAGCTAACTATTCATTTGAGCAAATATAATTAAATTGCCAAGTTGGCCACAAAATTTTATATTTTAGTTTAAATTTAATTTTAAAATTAATGTAAATTTAATTGTATCCAATACTTATTATCTAACTTATTATCTTATTATTATTTATCTTAAAATTCATCTATATTCCCCAAACCCCAAATAAATGATTTAAAGATTATTTCCTATTTGGGAGCATCCCTTCCCCACTTATAATGTTCCTCCTAACTCTAAGAGAATGTGCCAAGAATTTAAGGTTGGCTATCTTTCCCAAGAATTAAGTAGGAGAAATACTAAATAGGAGAAACAGTCTCGTAAAAGTATGAAGAAAAATAAAGAGCGGGGTAAGAGGGTTCAATGTTTCAATAAAAGCTGTTTGGCTGAAATGGACAATGAAGTAAAAGACCCAAGGGCAGCCCACTTTACCCCTGGTCACACCTAACCCTCTGAGTACAGCTGGGAAAGCAATGGTTCCTACTGAGTAATCAAATGAATTGCCATGGCATCTACCCTCTACTGAATAAAATGAAAACTTTTTCCCCCAATCTTCAAAGCCCTGCATAACCTGGTGCCACTCACTTGTCCATGTTAACTTATGTTAGTCCCCTCCAATATACTTTATAGGAGATAGGAACAGGGACCCAATCTGGGATTCCACTGGGATAAAGGCCTCCCAGAAAAGGAATCTCTACTAATTCATGTTAGTATCTTTTATGTACTTTAGAGTTTTAAAAAGTTTCCTAGAGCACTGAGAGGTTAAGTGATTTGTCCAGGACCACACAGCCAGTATACATGAGGCAGAATTTGAACCCAGCATCCTATCTACCGTGATGTTCTGGCCCTCAAACCAGCCCTGCATTCTTCTGCCTCAGGGCCTTCGCTCATGCTGCTTCCTATGCCTCCTTTCCCCTTTCACTTGAATTCTTACCATCCATCCTATAGAATCTAAATCAAATGCCAGCTACTCTGCAAAGTCTTTCTTGATCCCCCTAGTTAGTTCTATCTTCCCACTTGGGGAAGCTTTGAACTTCCTAATGTACTTATCATGTGATGTTATGAATTATTGTTCAACGTATTTGTACCATTCCTTCCCCATCCCCACTCCCTGCCCCAAGCCTATAAGGTCAATGAGGACAGGGACTCTGTTTGATCTGAACCCTGTGCTTCCCCCAGGGCCTGGGATGGTACTCTGAACACAGTAGATTCTTAATAAATCAAGACAGTATGGAATGGGATACAGTGTGAAGCCTTAAGTCAGGAATATCCAGGTAGGAATCTTATCTGAGGTCCTAAAAGCTCTGGGACCCTGCACAAAGTCACGTAACCTCTCTAAGCCTCAATTTCCTCATTTATAAAGTGGCAGTTATAACACTACCTACCTCACAGGGTTTTGTCATGAAGATCCAATGAGATATTTTAAGTAAAGTGTTTTGGATGCCTTAGCATACTCTATATATATGAGTGATTTTATCATTAATAATAAATATCTTAGGATTGATTACTGTCCCTTTTGCATTTACCTGGGATTTTTTTTCTGCAGTGGTGCCTGCACAGCAGGAGTTAGAAATAGAAGCATGACCAAGGTGAAAAACTACCTTGTCCAGTGGAAGAGTGGGATGCCATTTTCTCCCAAAAGCCTTTGGTTCCCATTCGGTTTTAAATCATTTCAAAAAAGAAAAGAAAATTCCTCTTGGGGTAGACCTGAAGGGATCTAAATACTACTTTAACTAAGCCTGGTTCATTCCCCACCCCACCCCCACTCCCAAGGTAGCAGGTCTTTCTCATGAAAATGATCCCCATTTTTGTCTACCAAGTCAAAGGCAAATTTCAATTGGTCCAAGTTCCTTTCCACTCTCCTTTTCTGCCCATCCAGGATGAAATACCAGAGCTGTTTTTCAAAGGCAGGGAGCAGCTCAGAGCAGCCTTCTCTGCAAAAAGTGCATAGCCAGAATTGTGAGGGTTGTGGTGGGGAGGAGTAGGACTAGGGAATAAGCTTTAGGGGACCTTCTAGGACTCTAATATTCAGGAACTTTACCACTGGTTCTTTGGCTGCTCTGATACCACTGATAAGCTAAACCCCATGAGGAAGGTTCGTAGAATTAACAATTGTCCTTTATAAATGAAGGAAGGAAGGAAAGAAGGAAGGAGGGAAGAAAGGAAAAAGAAAGGAGGAAGGGGGAAGGATGGAGGAAAGAAGGAAAAGGAAGGAAAGAAGAAAGGAAGGGAGGGAGGGCAGGAAGGGAGGAGTAAGGAAATAAGGGAAGGAGAGAAGAAAGAAGGAAGGAATAAAAGAAGGGAGCGAGAGAGGGAATGAGGGAGGGAGGAAGGAAGGAAGAAATTAAGACACAGCATCCTTCATCATGGAAAAGGGAGAATTTAAATGGGGAGACAAAAGACTCTCGCTTCACTGTCCAGTGGGCTCTCCCCATAGCCATGCTGTTCTCATTGGTTCTCTGTGTGTGTGTGTGAGTGTTCGTGTGCATTCATGTTGTGTTTCTGTATGTTGATCAATGGTGGGAGTGGGGGCCCAAAATAAATAGGGACATCTACCATCCTAGATAGGACACAAAGATGAATATATCTACTATATCTACTGGTCTGTGAATTGTTCCCTTTTCTTCTTCACCCTTCCATCTAGTCAACAGAGCAATCCTACTAGGACTACAGAGAACAATTTTAACTTCTGGAACTACCTGTAAGATTGTGAAGTTGTCTTTATTCAGTTACACAAGAAGGGCTTCCGGCTACCTCGGAATCCAAAAGGAAATGGGCAAGATGCATCAGTACGGCAGAAACGAAATAGTCACAACCCTCAGTTTGAGATCTAAGATTCTATGATCTTTACCAAGATTAAAAGAGCCAATGTAAGAACAGAATTGAATTAGAATCATAGATTTAAAGTTAGAAGGTACCTTAGAGGCCATTTAATATAACCACCTCATTTTACAGATGAAGAAACTGAAGCCCAGAAAGATCTGGGTTGTGACTTGTCCAGGATCACACATACAAATGGTGCTAAAGCTGAAATTTTAATTCAGGCCCTCTTCTCTCCCTCTCCCTCTCTCCCTCTGTCTCTCCATTCAAGGTTAAGTGACTTGCCCAGGGTCACCAAGCTAGAGGCCAGATTTGAACTCAGGACTTCCTGACTCCAGGGTCAGTACTCTAACCACTGTGCCATGTCTTGTTCTCTTGATGGCATACTGTGAGCTTTATCCCAATCTTCCTAACATTCATTCAGATTTTCGTCTATTGGGTGCTACTTTCAATGTTAAGAACTAAGATGTGGTCAAAAAGGTCTCTTCTTCAGGTAATACTTTTTATTTCCAAATCATTGTCCTACCTAGTCTCTTGCTTTATCCTGATGAGGTAGGTGTGGACATCTCCATTGTACAGATTGGTAAGTGACCATATAGAGGAGTTTAATCACTGACTTAGTATAAGGTGTGTCAGTCCATAGCAGAAGTGAGCTAGGCTCAGTTGAATGTCATGCCAGGACACTTCCTGATGGATCACATGGACCCAGTGACTGAATTTCTGTATAATTGTTTTTCAAGGAGCAGAGTTGCCTTTTTTCACCAAGTCCCCCACACAGAGCTTGAGGTTTATATAAGGAGTCTGGCTTCTTGGAGCCTCTGAGTTTGAAGCTGCAAAGCCAGCCTCCTTTTAGCATTGTCTAATTCCCTCCAGAAGCACTCTGCAGATGATAATGGAAAATTGGACACCATTCAGGCCACCATGGTTTCCACCATGGACAGGAAGTTGGAAGGATTTTGATGAAACTGCAGGAGACCAAGAAGAGGCCTGTGCATTAATGAGAACAAATATCTTTGTCTCTGAGCAGCAGTTTACTCCTACTGAGCCAACAGGAGTGGGGAGACAAGGTGGTGCAGTGCATAGAGCTCAAGGGCTGGAGTCAAGAAGACCTGAGTTCAAAGGGTCAGCTGCGTGACCCTGGGCAAGTCATTGTTTGCCTCAGTCTCTTCATCTGCAAAATGAGCTAGAGAAGGAAATGGCAAACCACTCCAGTATCTTTGCCAAGAAAACCCCAAATGGGATCACAAAGAGTTGGACAAGACTGGAACACTGAACAACAACAGAGCCCACAGCCTCCCTGAGCCCAAGACAGCTGAAGGAGCAAGGAGGAGTACATGAATTCCTAGATGTAGGAGGGATAGAGATAACAATAATAACATTAACAATAATAAGTAGCATTTCTGTATCATTTTATGGTTTACCAAACTTTTTATATATATTATCAAATTTGATCCACCCCACTCTGAGGTAGGTGCTATTATTATCCGCATTTTATAGATTTGAAAACTGAGGCTAAAAGAGGTTAAATGATTTATCCAAGGTCACACAACTAATAGGGAGAAGTCTAATCAAAGCTGTTGGGTGTGGGCCTAGCAATCTTCTTCATTCCCCACTCCAGCTTCATAAAGCATTTTGTTTTGCCCTTCTGTGGTGAATGTTTTCACACATTTCTACTTTTCGGGACTTTAAAAAAAATTGTTTCTACTTACAAGGAATTCTCAATGCAGAATCTCCTTCCACTAATGTGGATGGGCAGCTTGTCCATATTTTAGACCAGGGGTGGGGAACCTGCAGCCTAGAGAACACATGTGACCTTCTAGGTCCTCAAGTGCAGCCCTTTGACTGAATCCAAACTTCACTGAACAAATCCCCTTAATAAAAGGATTTGTTCTGTAAAACTTAGACTTGGTCAAAAGGGCACATCTGAACTTTAGAATTTTAGAGAATGCTCAGACAATGAGAGATCAGCTGAATTAACCCCAGTCACACAATTGTATATGTCAGAGTTAGAACTTGAAGCCAAGGCTTCTTGACTCCAAGGTCAGGATGCTACCAAGCCTCGCTGCTTCTCATAAGTAATGAATTTATCATTTATTGTTATGCATTCTAGTGATACGAGGCATATCTCACTATGTTCTGGCCAGGAATTAACTCGTCAATCCCATGATCATTTATTTTCAATATCAGAACGAACTGAAATATTTATTTATTCCATTTGATAGTTAATAAAAGGAAATTTACTTAGCCATATGGAGAAAAGAATGGATATGCATCAAGTGTGCCTCTAGCAGATTCAGCTAATGAAGCTTACTTACCTGCCTCTGAGCATTCTGATCACCACTGCTTATATGCTAAGAACCTGGAGCTCCAACTGGCTGTTTTGGGATTGGAATTTGAACCACTCTCCTGGCTGCTGTCTCTTAAAGGAGAAAGGATAGCCCAAGCTTCCACCCACTGACTTGACTTCTTTTTGCCAAATGCTAGTTACACAAAGACCATCATAAATAATGAATAGTGAGTAAACTCATTTATCCAAGCAAACAGCAGATAGAAATCAGAGAAGTTCTATAGATGAGAATATGCTGGACAATACACAAGAATGAATGATTGGATTTGGAAACCAGCAAGTGATGTTAATAGTTTGAGCCTGAGAAAATCACGTCTTAGGGATGTTTATTTAGCTTTCAATTCTTTTTTAAGGAAAAATTAGCCTAGCTTACATAAGTGTAGACCAGATTAGGCTACTGATCCAATTACACCCTATTATCAATCAATCAATAGATCGATATGTGTATATATGTTTGTATGTATATGTATATGTGTATACATGTGTATATACACATATACATATATATATAACCTACTATGTGCCAGGCATTATACTATTGATGCAAAGGCAAAAGAGAAAAGAAATAATTTCTGCTCTCAAGGAAGCTTGCTTATATTGTTATATCAGCTTGTAAGACTACAAGGGTCATAAGGACAGAACATACCCTGAGACCCAGTTCTCATCTAAATATTATATTTTCCCCAGCCTAGAACAATGTTCTTCACAGAACAGCATTTAATCATCTCTGTTTAATTGAACTGAATTCTTGTATGGTGCTCAGAGCTAGTTTTGGAGAAAGCTACATGAATTGTTTTGATCTCCCACTGTTCCCATTCCTCTTCCCCATTTTCTGCAAAAGTGAGACTGAGGAAGAGATTATAGAAACATATTGCCCTATTTCATTTGATATCCATGGCATGGCATGTACCCACTTTTCTTCATGTGTCATAGTCCTAATGACATCTGGTCTTGAACAGTGAGATGATTCTTCTGACTTTGAGTCAGGATTCTTTGGCAATTTCCTTTGAGTGGGTCTGAATCTATGGATCCCCAGTTGCTCTCAGTCACCCATTTATCTTTATTTTGTTAGCCTTATCTTCATGTTCACAGATCTCCCAGAATCAGTGAGAAGCAGGAGTGTGCTGCCCTTTAACAATGTTGCTGACCAACATTGGTTGCTGATCAGTTGGGTAGACTCTGTTCAAAGTCCTTGAGTGAGGGGCCCCCACTTCTTTTTTTAATGTTTATTTATTTTTAGTTTTCAACATTCATTTCCACAAAATTTTGAGTTCCAAATTTTCTCCCCATCTCTCCCCTCCCCCCACCCCAAAACACCATGCATTCTGATGACCCCTTCTCCTAATCTGTCCTCCCTTCTATCACACCCCTTCCTTCCCTTATCCCCATCTTCTCTATTTTCTTGTAGGGCAAGATAGATTTCTATACCCCATTACCTGTATTTCCTATTTCCCAGTTACATGCAAGAACAATTCTCAACATTCATTCCTAAAACTTTGAGTTCCAACTTTTCTCCCTTCCTCCCTCCCCACCCATCCCCACTGTGAAGGCAAGCAATTCAATATAGGCTATATATGTGTAGCTTTGCAAAAGACTTCCATAATAGTCATTTTGTATATGACTAACTATATTTCCCTCCATCCTATCCTGCCCCCCATTAATTCTATTCTCTCTTTTGACCTTGTCCCTCCCCAAAAGTGTTTACTTCTAATTATTCCTTCCTCCCATTTTCCCTCCTTTCTATCACCCCCCCCACCTCACTTGTCCCCTTCTCTTCTACTTTCCTGTAGTGTAAGATAGATTTTTATACCACATTGAGTGTGCATGCTACTTCTTTCTTAAGCCAAATGTGATGAGAGTACGCTTTACTTTTTCCCTCTCACCTCCCCCTTTTCCCCTCCACTGAAAAAGCTTTTGCTTGCCTCTTTTATGAGTGATAGTTCGCCTCATTCAATTTCTCCCTTTCTTCTCCCAATATAGTCCTCTCTCACCCTTTAATTATATTTTTAGGTATCATTCCTTCATATTCAACTCATCCTGTGTGCGCTCTCTTGCTCTCTCTCTCTCTCTCTCTCTCTCTCTCTCTCTCTCTCTCTCTCTCTCTCTCTCTCTGTCTCTCTCTGTCTCTCTCAGAATTACAAATATAATCTTTCCATGTAGGAATGTAAACAGTTCAACTTTAGTAAGTCCCTTAGGATTTCTCTTTGCTGTTTACCTTTTCATGATTCTCTTGACTTGGGTTTGAAAGTCAAATTTTCTATTCAGCTTTGATCTTTTCATCAAGAATGCTTGAAAGACCTCTATTTCATTGAATGACCATTTTTTCCCTGAAGTATTATATTCAGTTTTGCTGGGTAGGTGATGCTTGGTTTTAATCCTAATTCATTTGACTTCTGGAATATCATATTCTAAGTCTTTCAATCCCTTAATGTAGAAGCTTCTAGATCTTGTATTATTGTGATTGTATTTCCACAATACTTGAATTCTTTCTTTCTAGCTGCTTGCAATACCTTCTCCTTGACCTGGGAACTCTGGAATTTGGCTACAATATTCCTAGGAGTTTCTCTTTTGGGATTTCTTTCAGGAGGTGATTGGTGGATTCGTTCAATATTTATTTTGCCTTCTGGTTCTAGAACATCAGGGCAATTTTCCTTGATAATTTCATGAAAGATGATGTCTAGGCTATTTTTGTGATCATGGCTTTCAGGTAGTCCCATAATTTTTTAATTGTTTCTCCTGGATCTATTTTCCAGGTCAGTTGTTTTTCCAATGAGATATTTCACACTGTCTTCAATTTTTTCATTCTTTTGGCTTTATTTTGTAATTTCTTGATTTCTCATAAAGTCATTAGCTTCCATCTGCTCCATTCTAATTTTTAAAGAACTATTTTCTTCAGAGCTTTTGAACCTCCTTTTCCATTTGGCTAATTCTACTTTTTAAAGTATTCTTCTCCCCACTGGCTTTTTGGACGTCTTTTGCCATTTGAATTAGTCTATTTTTAAGGGTGTTATTTTCCTCAGCATTTTTTGGGGTCTCCTTTAGCAGGCTATTGACTTGCTTTTCATGATTATCTACCCTTGCTCTCATTTCTCTTCCCAATTGTTCCTCCACCTGTCTTACTTGATTTTCAAAATTCTTTTTGAGCTCTTCCATGGCCTGAGACCATTGCATATTTATTTTGGAGGTTTTGGATGCAGAAGTCTTGACTTTTATGTCTTCCTCTAATGGTATGCATTGTTCTTCCTCATCAAAAGGATGGAAGAAAATAAAATACCTGTTCACCAAGAAAGTAACCTTCTATAGTCTTATTTTTTTCCCCTTTTTTGGACATTTTTCCAGTCAGTTATTTGACTTTTGAGTCCCTTGTCAAGAGGAGGGTATACTCTAGGGACCTGTAAGTTCTCAATTCCTCCAAGATGGCATAATCATGGGAGAGGAGTTTACTCCTCTACTGGCCTGCACTCTGGTCTGGGAGCTACCAGAGCTTCTCTGTCCAGGATCTGCGAGTAGAATTCCCTGCCCAGAGCTTCCACCAGCTCCACCACATCAGCACTCTTCCTCACCCCAGGACCATCACTCAGGGCTGAGATCCAAATCAGTGGCTCAATTCCCCCAGGGTCTTTAGGCCTAGGGCTCCAAAAATGGATGCTACCACTGCAGTGGCTGCTGCTGGTGGAGCTAGACCGCATTCCTGTATCACCCAAGTGAAAGAGCTTTCTCACTGGCCTTTGAAGCTGTCTTTGGCATTTGTGGGTTGAGCAAAATGGGAACCATAAGGGATTTCATCCCCTGAGGCATGCTCCAGTCCTGTCTGTGCTGTGCAGCCACAGCTGGGCTGCACTCCATTCCATGCCCAGTGCAACAGACCTTTCCCGTTGACCTTCCAGGCTGTCTTGGGCTGGAAATCTCTTTCACTCTGTCATTTTATGGCTTCTGCTATTCTAGAATTTGTTTAGAGTCATTTTTTTACAGGTATTTTATGGGCTATGAGGGAGAGCTTTTACAGGTCCATCATTCTATTCCACCATCTTGACTCTGCCCCCCAGGGCCCCCACTTCTTATTGAAGTAGCCCATTTCATCTTTGTTCAATTCCAAATGTTAGGAAGTGCCTTTTTTACATCAATCCCAAACCTGTCTCTCCTCAACATCCACCCAACACTACCAGTTATAAAATAAGGACAATAGTATCTACCTCACAAGGTTACTGGGAGTATCAAATGGTCTAAAATATATACAAAGCATTTTGCAAACCTTAAAATGCCATATAAATGCAAATATAACCTGAATTTCAAGAATGGGGAAACCCATTTTGAATAAGACTCTTCTAAATGATAGAAAGAATGATGATTTACCACTCATGCCAACCCAAGGGTTGGAATTAGTTCAAGAGCTTTGGAGAAAAGAAACATTCTCCATTCCTTCTTTGAGAGAAATAAACACAGCTCCAGAGAGTCTCCTTGGAGAAGAAACTTTAGAAATGGCAAGCATGTAGCAGAGGCCAGTATTTCAGCATGTTCATTATTTCCAGTTTCCTTCCCTAAAGACTCAGACCTCAGATGATATGGAGGCCTCCCTCTGTTGAGTGATATCTCAGCTTGCTCCCATTTAAGAGCTCATTCACCCTTGTGTATTGTCCAGCATATTCTCATCTAAAGACTTTCTCTGACTTTTATCTGCTGTTTGCTTGGATAAATGAGTTTACTCACTATTCATTATTTGTGATGATCTTTTGTGTAACTAGCATTTGACAGAAAGAAGTCAAATCTGTGGGTGGAAGCTTGAGTTACCCTTTCTCCCTTAAGAAATAGCAGCCAGGGGAGTGGTTTAAGAATCTAGAAATTGTGCCCCAGATCATAAACATGGGAGAAGAAAGTACAGAATATAAATGTAATTCTATTCTGGTATCCCCTCTCAGAGATTGGAAAGGTCACCTTCACAGTTCCTCCTGTTCCTTTCCAGTCAGGAACTGAAGTCTCTTTTGGATAGGGATGGATTTTCTTTGTCCATGCTTCTCAATCTAATCACATTTAGACAACATATAAATATTGACATTTTAAATGGATAGTATACACTTTATGCTGTTATCATTTAGTCATGTCCTAAATTTTTTTATGGGGTTTTCTTGGCAAAGATATTGGAGTAATTTGCCATTTCCTTTTCCAGAATCCCCATTTGAGGAAACTGAGGCAAACAAGGTTTAAATAACTTGCCCAGGGTTACATAGCTGGTAAGTATCTGAGACTGGATTTGAACTCAGGTCTTCCTGACTCCAGACCCAGAGCTCTCTCCACTGTGCTACTTAGCTGCCTGTGGGTAAGGCCTTCTAGCCTTGTGGGTTTCCCCCTGGTACAACCTCCTATGGCCCATGAATTTCAATTATACCTTGTATCTTTGATGCACATATTCTCTTCTCATTGTTTATATACATGCATGCTATTTGTACACATCAATGATCTCTGATAGTAGGGACAGTCTCTTACTCATCTATCTCCCTCACTGCCTCGAACAAGCCTTTGTGCATGGTAAGTAATTAAATCATGTTTGGTTGTTGTCATTGTGGTTGTGTTCATCCTTTTTTGCCGAAGAAGACCATGCCATCAGAGAAATGATGACAGGACTTGCATTTGACTTTGTTTTGAGTGAGGGAGGACTGTGCAGGTCACCAGCCTCACTTCTCCTTCTGAGCTATCTGGGTCCAGTGACCAGATATTCATCAGGACAAAAACTGAATGAATGGGTGGATTCTCACGACTTTGTGGAATACTCTCTGCTGGCCCCAATCACGACACCTTGCACACACTTGAATGATTTAAGGACTTACTTAGGATTTCTTCCATAAGGGTATCTATTGGGAAAGGAATTTATAATTTTCATATTAATCGATATTATATGTGTAACGAATATACTAATTAATTTAGTTTTGTCAAGAGTTGCCTCTCTGGCTGGGGAGTTCTGACTCACAATGCAGCAGATTAGTCAAAATTCTGACAATGCTCACAATCACTGGATTTTCACTGAAGCAAATCCAAGATTGCAGAACCTGTTCCTGTCACAGAACTCTGATTCTGTACTTTAGGGGAGGTGGTCACAACCTCCAAAGACTTGACTCCAGAATTGTTGTTTTGTGGGAAAACACTAAATGATTGTTTGTAATTCACCTTCCTCACTCCTTCTCCAGTTGTGATTTAAATATATAACCTGAGCTTTTACTTCAGTTAAGAGAACATTCCTCACTCTGAAAGCGATTCAACTACCTAATTACTGGTACTCCCATCTCTAGGCCAACTTTGCATGACTCCAAGCATTCTCAGGTTAGAAACTGGCACAGTAAAAATCATCCTAACGATACGTGGAAAGAGTGGTGACTCTGCTGCCAAAGACCCTGTGCTCAACTCCTGCTCTGACTTTTGGACCTATGCCTTAAATTTAACCTCCCTGGGCCTCCGTTTCCTCTTCTGTATAAGAGGGTCAGATGAGATGATCTCTAAGTTCCCTTACATATCTAAATCTATAATTTGATGATCCTATGTTCCCACCCTTAGTACTGCCTACACATCTTCAGTAAGCTGGGCAGATAGTTTTCAAGAGTTGTGTTGATGAATTTCATCACCCTGAAGCCTGAAAGGCTATACTGACTTTGAAGTCAGAGGACCTGGGTTCAAATTACCCCTCTGTTGCTAACTATGTGTGTGACTATGTGGATAAGTCATTTAACCCAAATTAACTCTCCATTTTCTATCAGCAGCTCTGCTTGGTTTCGACTTCATGGAATATCATGCCTCCTCTAGAATAAGTTGATCACCTGAAATCGCATCCCCCTGCAGAGGGACACAGTGTTTGACACTTAAAACTTCCCTCTGTTGCCTCTTCCCTCTGACTGGAGGGTTGGAGGGTGGAACAGTAAACCTGTCTCAAAACCTTCCTTTACTGAGGGCTCTGAACTTTCAGAACTTGCCAGGTAACTCCCCTTTATGGAACATGGTTTCTCCCATTCATTTTAATTCTTCTATGCAACATGACTAATGTGAAAATGTGGTTCATAAGAATGTATGTGTAGAACCCACATAAAATTGCATGGGGAGGAAGGGGGAGAAAAAAATCTAAGACTTATAGAAGTGATTGTAGAAAACTGAAAACAAATAAGATAATTTAAAAAAAACTGCACAGAACATCATGTTCCTAGGATGGCGCCCATGGCGGGCTCCCTCCCTGTGTTATCTTCACCCATTAGATTATAAGCTCCTCCATGGTAGGAACTATATTTCTTTCTTTTTTGTATTCCTATCACTTTGCCCAGTGCCAAGCTCATAGTAGGCACTTAATAAATGTTGATTGAATTGAACTGACTGGATCCTTTTGAGGCCTATTTCCTTATTTCTAAAATGAAGGGAGTGGACTAGACCACCTCTACTGTCCTTTGCAAATCCATGATGCTATGATTCCTATTATCTGTAAAATTTAAGGTAACTTAAGCAACTGGGGCCTTAGTTTCCTCATCTGTAAAATGAGGGGACTGGATTATATATTATATGGCTTCTAAGGTCACCTATGTCAGTTCTACATCTGTGAACCTATGATCCAATGGGCTGACCTTAGCTAGGTTAGCCCTTGGTTGGGCAGTCAAACAGGGTTATCATCGAGGACACTCCCATTTGGTAAGTCCTGCAAGAGTTGGTGCCTTACTGGTCCTGCCTCCCAGAAGCTCAGATCAGCCTCATGCCCTGAAGAACGGGTAGGGGATGACTCTGGAAGAGACTTTGCACATAGTAGGTGTCTAATGTTTGTTGAATTGAATAAAGAGAGCTAAGTTGCTGTTAGGCCCATCACCATTAAAGAGATTTCACATCTAGAGACTTGGGAAATGATTTCTGGATAAGAGATAAAGTGTGAGGCCAAGCAACTGACAAATCTACTTACCTTTCTTCTGCCAATGAGAGAAAAGCTGATCATCCCTCACCCCAATCTGAGGCTAGTTTGTTTTGACAAACAGCCTCAGAAAGAGGGAGTTGCTGCTGACACACCACCTCTAAACCTTATCTGAAGAATGCCTGACACTAGCCTCTGAAGGAAGTTATAAAAATGTGCTTATGCTGCTGGTCTGTCTTGATAAGATTTCCAAATTGGAGCCCAAGTTAGAAAAAAAAAATACACAACAACAGCTTTGATTCCTCTGCTTTTGGCCCCAGATGAACCCAGACCCATTTCTAGGCGGCTGCGATAAAATGGGGGGTGTCAGCTTCTCTTGTTCACTGGTAGGTGTCAGGCCTACCCTTTGTGGTCACCAACAAAGGGTAAAAGGGGAGAAGAGGAATCCATATGCTCTTGTAGTGACTTTTAAAGCTCCCATGTTGGGGAACATGCTAACTTCATCAAGCCCCTTGCCTGGAAGACCTCTCTGTACATGATGCTACCATTAATTTTTTTTCCAAGATAAACGATTATCAGGAAGTAAGTCCCAGACAGAAGCATAGATCACAGAATGACTCCCAATTGCTAAACATTGAGGAAGGAAGACAGAGACAGAATCCACAGAGATAGAGACAGAAACTGAGGAAGTAGAGGAGGAAAGGAATATGCATTTATTTAAACAGCTTTTTAAGTATTAAAACAAGCCCTCTCTGAATTCCTGTTAAGACAAGATCTCGGTTTGGGAATGATAAGTAGGGCTATTGTCTTTGCTTATTTCTGATGTCTGAGCCACAGGACTGTGCTGATAATTGTTTAACAACCAGCTCTCTGGGGAAAACTGTGCTTGTGACATACTTTTAAGTTTAATCTGGATAGAACATTTCCACCATCACTTTCTTAAGCCTAGTAATCAACAAAACAATAAATCAAGTCCTGACTTGGATCATTTGCTAATTTCTGAGGTGCAACAGTGCACACTTAAAATTTAACAATTGGCTTCCATGAGCTGGCGCAAGCTGGCTCCAGCACATCCCTACAGAACCTCTCAATAACTCAAAACTAGAAATGGTCACAGAATTCTGAAAGACTAACCAGAGAGAGGGAAGCTAAGTGGCACAGTGGACAGTCGAGAAGACTCCTCTTCATGTGTCCAAATTTGGCCTCAGACACTTATTATCTGTGTGATCTCAGGCAAATCATGTAACCCTGTTTGCCTCAGTTTCCACATCTGTAAAATGAGCTGGAGAAGGAAATGGCAAACTACTCCAGTATCCAGTATCCAGAAAACCCCAAAAGGGGTCACGAAGAGTTAGAGACGATTGAAAAAACTCAACAACAGCTAGGTACAAGGATTTATATCAAGGAGCAGGTGGAATGTCAGAGCTGGAGAAGATCACAGAGATCATTAAGTTCAGTCTCCTCATTCAGTAGACTGAGACCCGTAGATGGGAAGTGATTTAACTAAAGTCATGTATCCCTTCAGTATCACATCTGGGACTAAAACCTAAAATCTCTGACTCCCAGGGCTGGGTACCTCCCACTGTACACTCTGAATCTCGAAGTCAGAAGGATACTAAGAGGTCATTTAGCTGTTCTCCCACCTAATTCCAGAATGCTGTCTACAGATGAGAAAACTGAGGCAAGCAGAGGTTAAGTGACTCACCCAAGGTCACTTAGTGAGGAAGTGTCTGAGGCCAGATTTGAATTCAGGTCTTCTAGGCCAAGAGTACCTGGCTTAATAAATGTTTATTGAATTGAATTAAACTGAATCTGATGGGTCACCTAGCTGTCCCCTGAGTAAATTCTTAATAAATGTGTGTGATTAACAAGTCATTGCATTTATGGTGTGATGATACAGGAGAAATAGTACTGCTCTTGAAGACAATAGACCTGAGTTCAAGTCCCAGTTCTAACACTTTCCAGACAACCATGGACAGATGACTTAACCTCTCTGAATTTCATTTGTAAAATCAGATTAATAATAATGGTACTACTTCCTCACCAAGTAATGAGGAAAATTCTTTGTCAACCTTCCATATTCCATAAATATGATTTATCATCATGGATGGCTCAAATTGTTAAAAATATATCCTACGGAGCCAAAAATCTTTCTCCCTGGAAACTTTACCCTCTTGGGCCTCGTTCTGCACTATGCAGCTACATGTAACAAACAACCTTTCAAATCTCTGAAGGCATTTTTCAAGTTTCCTTTTCATATTCTCCCCAAATTTTCTCCACCTTCTAGCTTCCTTATTTATGTTCATAAAAACCATCTGGCCAGTCACCCACGTTCAAAACTTCACACTGTCATCTTCGATAGTTCCCCCTCCATTGTATCTTACACCCAAAAGTCCTCACGTACCATTGGTTTCTACCACTGGAAGAGCTTGCGTTTGTCCTTCATTTTCAAAGAGGACCATGACATCAGGTAACAATGACATGACTTGCCATTGTCTTTGATTTGAGTGAGGGAGGGCTGTGCAAAGTCACCATCCTCACTTTCTCCTCCACAGCCATCTGGGTTCAGTGGCCAGATATTCATCAGAATGACTGGAGATGGCCCAGGATGCAATGGGAGACCCTGGCCCTTTTAGGCTAAGCCCTTTTCAGGTTCTTGCTTTGAGCTATGTACGCTACATCACCATCCCAACACATACACAATAGAAAGTAAGTTCCTTGAGATAAGGGGCTCTTTCATTTATGTCTTTGTATCCTCACTGCCTGAGTGCCTAGCATATCCATCTCCACCTGTTGAAATTATATGTGTCCTTTGAGGTTCATCTTAGATGTAACCATAATATATTTTCCTCATTTCCATCCATCAGAAATACTCTATTCTCTCTCAGAGAAATCATGGTACTTCCCTTGTATATCTCTTCTCCTGTTATTACAACTCTACTTTGGCTATAGTTATAGTTACTTGAATGGTCTCGCCTCCCCTGTTAGTTGTAAATTCCTCAAGGTCAGGGATCCTATCTTGTCTCAACCAGTCAATACTGTACGCAGTAAGCCCTTAATGCATATTTGGTGGATCAGGAATGACAGGTTTCCAGACTTGCCTTTGGGGATTGCCTTCAGGACCAGTTTATGAGCCACACACAACAATTAGTTTCAGAATCACATAGTTATAGTCATTTTTGACTAAACATGGCAGTACTCAGCTGAATTAACTAACCAATTTAACTTGACTTAGTCCCAATGGATTTTTGGCCATTTCTAAAAATCACACCCATCTTCAAGGACTGAAATTTCCACCAGTAAAAAGACTGTTCAGGATATGCACGGGAGGTATTTATTGAAGCAATGGCAATATTATTGGATTATACATGTACCCTTGCAAGGTGACTTGAAATGGATAACACTCATTTAGGTACATGAGTTGTAGTACTTTTTTTTGGACTTGTGATTTCATTGGCAAAGGGAATTCCTTCTACTAATGCAGGTCTACATCTTCTCCGTGACTTAAAGTCTTCAAGAGTTCCCTGAGGCCTCAAAAGGTTAAATGACTTGTCTACAGTCCCATAGCTAGTATATATTAGGTTCAGGATTTGAACCCAGGTCTTCCTGACACTATAAGCCAAGCTATTTGCTTTTTTGTTTTCAGTTCACATGAATTTACATTCATGGTTCACATTTCTGGTGAACCCAAGCCTCATTCCCACTTCTACTTAAATGGTATAATGCCTGGCCCTTAATAAGTACTTAATAAATGTTTGATCAAATAAAAAGAATGATTGGTGGCCCATGATCTTCTGGTCAATAGAAAGGACCCTGACTTAAAAGACAGTTATCTTTAAAAGTCTCAATAAACCATTTGAAAAGCAGCCTGAATGGAATGTTGGTCTTAGGGATTCTGTAACCTCTTGGGAGGGGCTTAACAAATCACCACTAAGTCTTAGCCTTCTGATTATTGACTCCTTAGGTTCCTCATTTCCATCCTGGAAAGATCACTCAGGATGATATTGTGATGTTGTCCTTGAGAAAATAAAAATTTGGAGAGACTCATTTAATAGCATTTAATTCAGCAAATCAATTAAGTCCCTTCCTTATGCCAACGACTATTACTTGGTACCAGGACACAATCAGTCTATATATCAGTCTCTATCTTCGTGGCACTTACAGTCTAGGTTTAAGGAAAAGGCTACATATTAAAGACATGTGCATGGAGGACAAATTTCCTTGTGAGAAGGAGATAATGTAACCCTAGTCCTGTTTTCGCATAGAGTTATTTCAGCTTTCTCCTAGGCAAAGGCAATCAGCCCTCACCACAGAGAGTAAAGATGCATTCTAGGCATTAGAATTGTGTAAAACTCTACCAACTGAAGAAAACAAATCTTCTCTCCCTCAACTGGTGCAAATAAAGGCAGTCAATAAAGCAACACCTGCTTCATGCCTAATATTGGGCTAGGTGCTATTAGGAATAGAGAAAGGGGATTATATGTGGTTTCTGCCCTCCAAAAGCTTACAACCTTATTAAGGCTACACAGTTATCCCTTTTACATCTTGACTGTACCCATCATGATTTTAATATATCACAGGTTGGCATAAGAAATTAAATGGGAATTTGGGGTAAGTTTTGCAGAAGTTGCAGATGACACAGAAGTTTAGAAACTCAGAAATGTATAAAATATATGTATGGTATTATATAATATCAACATATTTTATCTTTTAGTACTGTAAACACCTTTAAAAGAAAAAGAAAAAAATCAAACTTTTTCTCTGGTAGGAGGGCCAAAAATTGTACGCAGATTTTCCAGATCTAGGGGGAAGGGCACCACATCCTCAACACCCCCAAATGTGGAAGGGATAACTATACACATGAAATAAGATATAATAGAATATTTGCCTGCAACTTTCTGCAGATGTTAGCACCAGTGCTCTTTGAGAGACTAACCTGCAGTATCAGGAAAGGATAAGAAAGTCGAAAGCAAACAGTTGTGCTGTGGCTAATGGCTGCCTGGTGTGTCCTCCCCATGAAAGACTAGGAAGGACAAATGAAGTTCAGCCCATGCCCTACCAGGGTGAGTCAAAGATAGTGCAACTGAGCTCTGTCCCCAGATGGGTTGTGTGTGTGTGTGCGCGCACGCGCACGTGTTTTCAGATTTTTAAAAGATGAAATGTTCACTAGTGTGGAGGATTGAAGAGGGATGAACAGAGCAGAAGCAATGGGGTGAGGGGGTGGGGGGCTGGGGAGTGGTCCGGAGAGAGAGAGGAGAAGGGAACGCTTGAGGCGAGGGATTCCAAAGTCCCAGTGTATTACATCTCTATTTCATAGCTCCCTGTGTCTGCTATTAATAGCTATGTCCCACATGTGTTCACTTGAAGTTATTTGGAATATAGAACTTAATTGTTCCCCTGCTGGCAAACACAGCTAAGCCAACCACAGCGCTGGCCAAAATTTTTTTCTATCTGAATGCACAGGCCTCGTTTGCCTCTTGTCTGCTCCCTAGTGACTGTTGGCCAGAAGCAGAAGGTCAGAGAGTCTGGGCTTTGGTCTCCAGGTACTCCAGAAAGGAGTGACAGGACAAAGGTTCTGCCTCTCTAATTCGACCAGGGATAGAATTTCAAAGGCAATTGAAAAGAGTGGAAAAAAAGGGAAAAGAGGCTGAGCCCTGGAAGAAGTTCATCAGAAGAGAAGGTGAGAGAATCAGTCTGGGTTCTTCCAGTTCCTGCTCTGACACCAAGTATATGGTCTGGAGTAGTCTCTTTGCTTCTTTTTGCCTCAGTTTCTTTCTCTGAAAAAATAAGAGGGCTTAACTAGGTATCCTCTAAGATCCCTGCTGGCTCTGACATTCCATGATTCTATATTCAACTACCCAAGCCACTGTTATTCTGAGGTCAAAGGCAGGAATTTCTTTTTAAATGCCCTTATATTTGTCTCTAGGTTTTTTTTTTTTACCTCAGTTTTTCTCAGTTTTGTTGTCAGGGCCCTAGGCCAATACTTTATTATTAATTCCCCTAGTCCTAAACTGAGAAAGTGGACCACAAATGACCCTCATAACTCAATTTATTATAAGTTAGATACTTTTAAATACAGTTTTAAAGTATTTAAAGCCTCCACTGGGGTACCATATCCTTTCTGAAAAGTTCTGACCTTGCCTCTGACCTTGAGCCAGCCTCTTTTTCACCAATCTCTTGATTCCTCTGGGCCTAGCCCTGGACACACCCTCCTGCTCATCCTATCCCTCAGTCATGATAGACTTCCCCTCTTCACCCAGCTTGAATGAATGATTGAATAGCATTTACTTATTATCTGCTAAGCACTGGGGATACAAACAGAAAATCGGAGACAGTCAAAAGCTCATATTCTAATAGGAAGGCACAATACTTCTAAGAGGTTCCAGCTGTAAATCAGATGGACAGGCCCCATGCTCCTTTGGATAAAGAAGATGATGATGCATCTTTTTCAGCGTCACTTCCACTGACAAAATCACATCCCTTTTTGACGTTGAAGCATTTGGCAGTGTCAAGGACTTCGGTGTTGAAAACTTTCTTTCCTGGATCTTCAGTGGCCTGGGCTGCTGAAAAGGCAGGGGAGAGGAGGAAAAGCTGCGGTACCTGCAGAAGTTGCCACATCTAATTTAGATTCCATTGGGGCTGCTCCCCTGCATCATGGCTGGAGGTGCCAGGCTGGACTGCAGGGGGAGAAGTCTTCCCAGAGTCCTTGGGCTTACTATCTGGAAGTGGCAATCAATCAGCAATTGATATACTGGGTGCCTGCCAGGCAAAGAAAGACATAAATGTGGTATTCTCTCAAGAAGCTCACATTCAGGCGGGGCAGAAAATATACAAAGAACTATGTATATACAAGATATACACAGAGTTGTTGAGTCATTTCAGTCACATCTGACTCTTTGTGACTCCTTTTGAGGTTTTCTTGGTAAAGACACTGGAGCTGTTTGACATCTCCAGCTCAATTTACAGATGAGCAAACTGAGGCAAACAGGGCTAAGTGACTTGCGCAGAAAACTCATCTTCTTGAGTTCAAAACTAGCCTCAGACACTACGTGTGTGATTCCGAGCCTGTCACTTAATCCACTGAACCACCTAGCTGCCTCACATACAGAGCAGATGGAAGGTAATGTCAAAGGAAGGAGCCGGGCATCGCTGAAAGGAAAGGGGACCAGGAAATGCCTCTAGTAGCAGGTGGGACTTGAGCTGATTCTTGAAGAAAGCCAGAGAAGACAGGCAGGAGACAGAAGTGATGTTCCATTGAGGGGTTCTAGAATGCGATTAAGAGGAAACTGTAGACTATTAGAGTTAGACAGGACCTGAGAAGTTATCTAGTCCACATCTCTGCACACACACACACACACACACACACACACACACAGAGCAAACTGAGGCGTTCCAAGGCAGGGTTTTTAAAAAATTATTATTTGTTTTTAGCTTTTCAAAAAACTTTTTTTATAATTTTGAGTTCTAAATCCTCTCCTTCTAGGACAGGAGTTCTTAATCTCTTCTATGTCACAGACCTCTGACTGGTGAAACCTATGGATCCCTTCCCAGAATAGTGTTTATAAATGCATAAAATAAAATAGAGGATTGCAAAGGAAACCACTTGTATTGAAATAGTTATCAAAATAGTTTTAAAAATAAGTTCATGGACCACCAAGTTGAAAACCCCTAGTTTAGAGGCTCAGGCACTAGAATGGGGGGATGGAGTCCAGGGATCTGTGACTGCTGTTCTCTAGCAGTCTCCCCACTTCTCCCTGCCTCAGGGTCCCTCCTTGAGGAAATACATTTGATTATATCAGCCTTCTCCCTATTTCAGAGTGGGCGAGTGAGGATTAATGGTCCCCTTTGGGCCTTTACTGCAGTCCCATTGGCCTGTGCCAGTGGAGAGAGGCACATAGATGACTCAACTTTACCTTTAGGCCTTAATGATTATTTTAATGAGTTTTTTTGAGTCTGAAACTGGGGAAGCTAGGAGAAGTGGCAGAGGACTCCTGAGGGCACTCCCGAGATGATCCTCAGATGAAACTGGACTAAAGGTTTATTGTTAGTGTTTGTTTTACTGAGGACAGGATCGACATGGGCCAGGCCTTGGAAAATCAGCTCACAGCAGGAGTAAAGGTTCTCTCATTTCAGCTGGGAGGAGAGGACAGCTTCAGCATTTCAGGCTTCCTAAAGCAAGCAAGGCCGGTGCCAAGGTCCAGGCTGGGATTAGCATTTCACCCTGGGCTGCTGCCCGGGGCCAGCAGGGAGCTGGTTGAGCCCCTGGCCAGGGCAGATCTTACTATGGTTACTCATCTTCTGAGTAGGGCCCTGGGGAATTTGGTTCCAGGCCACTCCAAGGCCCCAGAGGGGGAGAGTGCCAGAGGTCAGTTGGTCAGTTAACAAGTATTTATTAAGCCCTTACTATGTGCCAGGCACCATGCTAAGTAAAAACAAGGGATACAAAGAAAGGCAAAAATCCTGGTCCCTGCATTCAAGGAGCCCAGGGTCATGAAAGTCCCAGCTTATACAAACTCAAAGCCTTCTACCACCTGCCTTTCTAGCCTTATCTTTTCAAAATAATAACAAATAAACGAAACCTGCCTTTAAAAAGTCAGGTAAAGAGAACAAAGCACTGGATTTGGCATCAGAAAACTTCATGTTCAAACCTCACCTCTATTCTTGTCTATATTTGTAACCCTAGGTAAATCACTTCACTTCCCCATCCTCAGTTTCCTCTGCTGTAAAAGGAGGGCGTTAAGCCCAATGGCCCCAGAGCTACATTACAACTCAAGACCAATGATCCAATAATAACTCATGTTTCTATAATGCTCTGAAGTTTACAAGACACTTTCCTCACAATATCCCTAGAGCTAACATCCTATGATCCCCTCGGAGTCTTTTATAATCTGAGTCTTTTACAGAAGAGGAAAACAAAACATGTACCCTGAGTCATACAAGTAGTTAGAGACAAAGGCAGAAGTGCAGGTAGCTGCTGGGCACTTCAGGCTCCTACCCCTTCAGGATCCTACACATATACAAATCTTCTACAGGCACTGTGTACCTGACAAGGACTTGGGGGTAGAGGGGTGTAAGGAGTGAAAGAGACGAGGGTCACAGTGAAGGTCTGCTTAGGTCACTACTTCTCCGGACCCAGACAAGACATTCTCTCTTGTATTTGCCCAGACCCTATCAACTAGAACAGAACTCTAGGGTCCTGAACCAACACACCTGACTCTATGTCTTTCAGAGAGAAGAAACAGAGGAGTCCCCTTGCAGGGCCCAAGTTCTGCTGATAAAGGTCAGGAATGACCTTATTAAATAGGCCTGTTCCAAGTAACTGGGTAGGCTAAGCAGCCTCACCTTTTATTCTAGCTTTCCCTGGAATGAATGGGTGTTGTCTCAGTCAAACTGAGACACCTTAAACACCTTAGCTTAAAAAGGCCAAGGCCTCCCACTGCATCCATGGCTACCTCCAGTCATCCAGATCTTTATGTTGCCACTGGACCCAGATGGCTTCAGAAGAGAAAGTGAGGTTGGTGATCTTGCACAGCCCTGACTCACTTAAACCCAATTCACGTGCAAGCCATGGCATCACCTCCCTGATGGCATGGTCCTCTTCGAGAAGGAAGGACACACAACAACAACCCTGGAATGAAAAGAAGAGATCACAATAATTAATTTATTAATATCATTACCATTTATTAAAATTAATCAGTAATTTTGTAATTAATCATTAATAATAGCATTTATATAGCACCTACTACATGTCAGGCACTGTGCTAAGTGCTTTTCACAAATATCATCTCATTTAATCCTCATCACAAACTTGGGAGGTGGGTACTATCATTATTATTATCCCTATTTTACAACAGAGGAAACTGAGGCAAACAAGGTCACACAGCTAGAAAGTATCTGGGGACAGATTTGAATTCAGGTCTTCCTGATTCAAGACCCAGTGTTCTATCCACTTCACTGTGTAGCTGCCTCTAAGTGACGTCAAAAAAGTATTCAATGCAACAATCATTTCTTAAGCTCTATATATGTATATATATGGAGAGACACACACATATATGCACACATATGCATACACACATACATGTATACACACATACACACACCTATACATATATGCACACATACACACATGTGTATGCACAATATATTTATATGTATTCACACATGCATGTATGTGTGCACACATGTACATGTGCACATGTATACTTGCATATATATGTACATGCATGTACATATATGTATGCGGATATGTGCACATATACGTACATACATATACACACAACACCATAACAGGCTACAGAGGATTACAAAGATGAAAAATAGGTCAGCAGATAACAGATCTAGAGCAAGAAGGGACTTCCAAGGCCATCTATCATAAAACCACCTTATTTTCTAGATGAGCAAACCAAGGTCTATCAAAGTGATTTGCACAAAGACATGTCTGCATGGGGCATATCTGAACCTCTCTCTACAGAGTAGTGGTCCTATTACTGTACCATGTTACCTGCTATCAAGTCACAGCTTCTCCAAATTCAATGAGAAAAGGATGAATGGTTGATAAGTGTACCCCCCCCCAAAGTGTGCTACAACGTAGCTGTGAGCCATAGGGTGACTAAAGAAAACTTGAGGAAATTTCTCTAAGCCAGAGGAATTAAGGAGAGCTTTCTACAGAGGAAGTTGCAGGTGAGCAGGGCCTTGAAGAAAGGGGGTTTTGACAGGGGGCTAGGAGGAGGCATGCATTCCGGGTATAGGGCACAGCCTGACAGTGGAAAAGGACAAAAAACCAGTAAGAAGTTCAGCTTGGCCAGAACATAGCATGCATGAAGTGAAGTAAGGTAAAATACGGCTGGACACGTAAGTTGAAATCAGATTGAAGACAGCATTAAATGCCAGGCTGAGGAATTTTTTATTTTATCCTATATGTAATAACGAGTCACTGAGGTTTTTTGAGCAGGAAGGTGATGTAGTCAGACCTGAACATTAGAATAACAAATTTGTCCATTCTGTGAAGGACAGGTGGAAGAGAAGAAAGGAGACAGAGCATTTAGGAATTTAATTTACTTTAATATTTTAATTTATCTAAATTTTTATTTTAAAATTATTAAATCAAATTATTTATTATTTTTGTTAAATTATTAGTAATTTATATTAATTATTAATGCAATATTAATAGCTAATTAAATAATTACTTTGATTTAATTTAAAAATCAAAATACTAAAATTTACTTTAATAAAGTAAGAGGTGACCAAGTCAAAATGAAGGTGACAAGAGCCTAATCACATGAGTGAAAAGGAGACAGATTTGAGAAATACTGTGGAGGTAGGACCAACAAATCTTGGCAGTCAACTAGAGGTGGGGAGTTCAAGTCAAGAGAGTGTCAAGCGCAGGAGACTGAAGGGATGGTAGTGCCATCAAGGAAAATAGGGAGGAACGGACGGGAGGTGTGGATTGATGGTTTCATTTTAAGACATGTTGAATTTGAGGTGCCAAAGAAACATCCAAGTGATATCCAAGGGAAGGACTGAAAACCAGAGTAAAGTCTGAGGATGGAATAATTGGGGAGTTTTCTGTATAGAAGTAATAACTAAAGACATGCATGAGTTTTTGTTTTTAAGGAGAGAAAAGGTAAGTGTAGAAAAAGAAGATGGCCAAGGGAATGTCCTTGGGCATCTACTTGTTTGTTTTCTGTTTCTGAAGAGTTGGACAATGACATCATGGGGTGATGTCTTGACTTGTGCATGAATTGTTAAGTAAGGTAGAGTCGCACAAATCGTCAGCTTCACTCTCTCTTCCAAAATCATTAAAGTCTAATAGCAAGACAAGAGTCAAGATGACTAGTAATGGCCCAGAATGCAGTGGATGTCCTTAGCATCTCTGCTATCTAACCAAGATCTAAATGCTCCACAGCACTTGCTGCAGTCACGTTCATGGCTATTGGAACAAATTGTTTTCATTTGCCCATTCTGCTATAGGAAGTCTTCGCATCCCCCTAGTTCATCAATAGGTTTGAGGCCTGTTGGTTACTCTCAACCTGGTTTGGCCTATCTGCCAAGATGGGATTACTGAGGGTGTAGCCACTGCACAGATTCTTGAAGCCATAGGTGAGAGTTGGGTGACAGGTGGACACCAAAGGTTGATGAACAGCCTAGAAAAGGGCATCCATAAGGAGGAAGATGTACCCAGGAGACACTGAAAAGGAGTGACCAGGCAAGAAGGAGAATCAGAAGAGAGCAGTGTTTCAGAAGACAAGGGGGCAAACAGGGGTGGGTCAACAATGGCAAATGCTACTGAAATGTCAAGAGATTGAGGACTGAGAAAAAGATCTTGGATGTGTCAAAATAAAAAGGCAGTGGTTACTTTGGAATAAGTTTCAGTTGAGTGGTGGGTACAAAAACCAGACTAAAGGGGTTGAGGACTGAGGGAGTAGGGTGTGAATATAGGTGATTCTTTTGAAGAGTTACGTCAGGAAGGATGATACCTTGAAGAAATAGCAGGATCAACAGGAAAGTTTGTTTGTTCATTTTGGGAAGGGGAGATATGTTTGGATAGGACCTACTATCCAAGGAGGGGAGTAAAGGCCAATAGAGATGAAGATGAAGTAAATGAAGGCAAAAAAGGGAGAGGAAGAGGAGGAGGAGGAAGGAAAGAGAATAAAAATGACTAAGGATATGAGAGTTTGAGAGCTGATCATGTTTGTGCCCAATTTTAGGCTTTATTCAACGTTAGCAGAGGACTGGTGCTGAATAAATAAAATCTTACTATGAAATATTACAAAAAATTCCTTTCCATAAATGATATATTTCTATAATTAATATGTATTTCTATAAATGACGTACACAATAAATATCATTTATATAGCCCTCTATGGTTTACGAAGCACAAATATTGCTACTGCCATCTTACAGTTGAGGAAACTGGCGCTCAGAGTTGGCTTTCCTCTCTGGCCTGTTTATAGACACAGGCCTGGTAAGTGCTAGAAATGGGACTTGAAATCAAGTCTTCTGACTCAGCGTCCAGTGCTTGTTCCACCACATGCTGTTGCCAGAGAGTGTGCATTTTTTAAAAACTCTCTGTTCACGTCTCTGTAGAGAAAGATCAATATTCATGCTTTCTTATGTTAGCCAGAAGATCAAATAAAGGGAGAACCTTCACTTACCTGGTGCAGTAATTAATGGACCAGTGTGCTGCTCTTTTCCTTGCATGTTCCTTTGCTTTCTGAATGTCCTGGGTCCTTACAAATGAAGATGGACAGATGAAGAAACCATGGCTAGTGTTTTACATCACTTTGTTTTGTTATTTTTAGAGGTGATAGCAGTAAGTCCTTCCCACGATGATCCCAGGTGCCCCAGCCTGATTTGAGGACAAAGGAAATTAAGTGGCAGCAGCTATGATGCCTGAGAGGGAAGCCAGAAATTATGGAAAATGATTGGGAAATCTGGCCATGTTGGATAACTGAGTTTAGTTGGGGGAAAAGAGGGAGGCATGAATGTCATTTTGGTCTTTAAGAACCCAGACCATTCCCTCTTAAACAGAACGTATCCTTTTGTGAGCAGTGGAGGCACTATTCCCCCATTACCTATACTCCCATTCCTGAATTTTCTCTTCGTGTCAGCCATTTTTGTGGCCATTTAACCATAGCTCTCTTTTGTCATTTCCATTAATATGATCCTAGAAGATTATGGTTGGAAGAGTCCTATAAGCCTCCTCCTCTTCTAGCCTCCATTCTGACCTCACTCCCAAGGATTTCAGGTAAAACAGCCAAGTTGAGACTTGCACGGTTCTGTTTGTTTTGAGTGTTTTTACATATGTATTTATATTTATGTGTGTGTGGAGAGATGCCTTTGGATAAATGTAAAGTACAACCACATTCTCTCTTCTCCATCTTCCAACTTACGTAGACTCAATACCATGGAGGACTATGCATGCCCTCCTACATGGAGAGGGCAGGAAGGATGAGGATAATCAGACTGAAAAAAAAATGTGATTTGTGTCTTTATAACTATAATGGAAGAATAATACCCCCAAATCATATATTTTTTTCTCTATTGACAAAAAGAATTTTCTTTATTTGGATCAATAAAATGAAAACTAGATTGGACATAGTGCCAAGAGGTATAACTATAACTGAAATATCAACAACAAAAAGATTCACCTCAATGAATCAGTCCAAAGCCAAGAATGAACAATGGAAATTAACAGAGCACACGCCTTGGGCACTTGGCTCCCCTCTGCATTCTGACCCAGCCCTTGAACTCAAGATATCAGTTAAAGATTGAAGACTGTCCAGAGAAATGATTAAAGCTGAAATAAAGGAGCAGCGGCTCCTTTCAGCCATCCATCTCAGAATTCACCTTCGATTTTAGGATCATAGACTTAGAACTGGAACAAACCTTAAGTCATCTAGTCTAATCTCCTCATTCTACAGATGAAGAAACTGAGAGCAAAGGTCACATAAGTAGTAAGTACAGAGTTAGAATTTCAACCCTGGGCCTTTGGCTCTAAAGCCAACCCCATGAGACCCTGGAACATCATTAACAAGAGTGGCTCACAGTCTCTTTTTCCTGGGGATTTTTAAGAAAAGTTTAAATACATCACTGGGATCCTTTGAGATCAGTACTGATTGGAGACAACTGGGATGGACTAAGGGACATTTTATGGTACTACCCAGCCCTCTGAATATCTGAATACTTAAACAACACTCGAAGATGCAGGAAATACGACACCATGTTAGCAAGCCACATTTTCTGCAAGAGAAAAAGAACAGGCCCAGCTGAACAGTCTGAGTTGAGTGAGGTCCATCGATGCATCCCAGCTTGGGGGAGAGGTAACAGACAACACAAAGCTGAAGACACCAAGTGAAACATAACAGCAGGATAAATCTAAATATTCTGGAAAAATTTTAAATTATTTAATAGGGACAAGGAAAATACATGAAGATAGATTGTAGGTACAAGCTTGGATCAGCACTCCTTAAAAAGAATCTTTTAAAGATTCAAACATCTTAATCATCACTGTTTGCAGCAGAACTCATCTGAAAATTTTAGAGCATAAACTTGCAGCTGGACTGGATCTCCCTGCCTCTTTTTTTTCTTTCTTTAAATAAATGAGTTAAAAGACATTTTCAAAAAACATCTGATGGTGCCAAGCACTGTCCTAGGCAAAAGGGACAAATATAAATATAAAAGTGAGACATCACTTACTCTCAAAGAGCCAACATCTTATTAGGGGGAGTGGAGGGCCTAAGATGGGGACAGGTAACACATACAGACCAGTAGCCAAGGAAGGGGTAAGGGTTAAGTGTGTAGAGAGTCAAGGGACTGCAACTGGGGACCTTCAGCAGTCACATGTTGGATAAGGAGTTAGGTGACCTTGCATCTACTCTCTGATCAGAACAGACAGGCCCCACAGCAGTTCCAAAGCTACGTGAATTGACTTCCCTGGGGAGGTCACCATGAGTCCCAAGGTTCTGCTGCTCCAGGTAAGAAGGTGGTGGTAGAATGGACAGTGGATAGGATGCTTATTTAGAAACAAGGAAATACTATTCAGCCAGTATCTTCCGTGAAAGTGCAGGGCTTCTTTAGAACAGGATGGTACATGGCTAAGCTGAGCTTCCAGCCCCCAACAATGGCCTCTGTGACTTGGTAACATCCTTCAAGGATCCAGTTTCTCTTCCGTGCTATAAAAGGCCAAAGCTCTGTAAATTAGGGGGATGTAGTATGACCTTCACAAAAGCAATTGTAAACAGAAATTTTTTTTTTGGAGCCAAATCTTGATGATTTCTTCAACACCTTCCTTGCGGATCCGAATCCCATGTAAATCTTATTTTCTATAATTCTGGTTTTATTTCTGTAAGAGCCTCTTATATAGGGTTATAACATTTCCAATCTAATCCTTAATCTAGCATGGAAAAACCAAAACCTGTTTTCTTGTTAAGTGATTCAAAACCTCCTCTGGGATGCCACTGAATTAACTAATTTGAAGGCTTTGGGGAATGCAAGTTGTTTGGGTTTTTGATGTTTTGGGCAGGAAAGGGAAGTATCTTTTATTGTCCAGGACATCCATCAGTGATTATAAAACTAGCTCCCTTTGGTGATAATTTAGTGTTAGCTTAAGTTTTCAATTTGCAGGAGATGGAACTGTGTGCAGAATTAAGAAGACAAATAAATGCAACACACACTTGATGAGAGTTCAGATTGATCTGGGAGAGGGAAAGAAAAGCAAAGACTATGACAAGAAACGAAGCCTTTGAGTCCACAACAGAAGACTTGGGCTGCCTTGCTGATTTCTAGCATGGTTCAGCATGGCCATTCAATTTCTCACAAATCAACTCCTTCCCAAGAAATTCTCTCCAGATGCTGCATACAGGTGTGAATTCTGTAATTCTTTGTCAGGCTGGACAGGAGAATCTAGGACAGGGAATTCCCAGAAGAGACCATGAACATACAAAATAAACCCAGGGCCCTCTGCCATACATTGTGAGGTAGTGTCGGAGGATGGGAAAGGTAAGACTCAAGAAAGGGCATTTAGCATAAAATTAGTTGGTTTAGTATAAAAATGAACCCTATACTTTCAAAAAGGTCTGGGAAAATCCCAGGGAAGATTCTATTTCTCCTCTCTGCACAAAGGAGCTGAGGGAAATATGGGTACCAAATGACTGTGGGTGTCTCTAGTAGGATGGTGTGAGAGACACTAAAGATAGCCATGGGCAGCCACGCATAGCCCTAACACAGCATTCTTCCAGATGGTCCTAATGATAACAACATTAAGAGGGTTACCCCTCTACCATCCTTAGGAACAGATTTTGTTTGCCCTGAGGCCTGCCCTTCTTGTGAGGAAGAAGTAGCTTCCCTGCTATGGCTCCCAATCTTCTGGCTGTTTTGTGCTATCTTTTCCATCCATACAGATGTCTTGCCTTCTCCTTCAGCTGGCATGTGCAGCTTGCAGGTTTCATGTTCTTTCTCTTCTCTATGTGTTCATCCTCTCTGAGTAAACCAGCAAGGCTTCTCCAAGTCCGCCCAGTAGAAGGCTGCAAACAATGGTCAAAAGGTTAAATTTCAATCTGCTCCAAGTGACCTGTCCACAAGAGATCCCTGGCCTCTGTCCACCTAAGGCCAGTAATCACTGCCTTTTTCACAGTCATGGTTCTGGTTACCCAACTGGCCTCAGTCCATGATGCTCTGGGACCTTCAAGATTTCTTACCACCACTGAATGGACATAATGAGAATGAAAAGAGTAGGGACAGTCTTTATGTATACGCTATTTAAACATATTCCTTATATAAGAACAACCAGATGGTCTCAGGGATCACAGAAATTCCTTTGTCTTCCCCACCACTGTTACTTGGCATTTTACCCCCTTCTTCCTTATCCTGCTTCAGGTGCTGCTACTTAGGATCATATTCTCTGTCCCTGTCCTTCCCCCAGCCCACTTTCACCCTACTCTCATATACCAAGCAACTGACCCTTCTGAGAGAGAAGGGAGAGGTAAATGTGTCCTGGTCTTCATAACCAACATCCTAGCCCTGGCTGATCTCATCCATCCATCCCTTTATCCTTCCTTCCCTTCTCCAGACTCCCCCTACTACAACTCCAGTTCCAGTGACAAAAAACAAACAAAACCATTCCTGTGTTGGCTTTTCCCTGAAAATAAAAGACTCTTATATTACCTAGGTAGGCCGGTAGCACTGAGGATAGAGAGCTGGATCTGGAGTCAGAAAGACATTAGTTCAAATACAGACTCAGACACTTACTCGTTGTAGTACCCTGAGCAAGTCAATTAACCTCTCAGCGTTAGTTTCCTCCTCTGTAAAGTGGGGGTGTAAAGCACCCATCTCAAGGTCAAGGATCAAATGAAATAAGACATGTAAAGAACTTTGCAAATCTTAAAGCACTATACAAATGTTAATTATTAATATTGTTGCTTTAGTCCTTTGGGGGGGTATGGGGAAGGTAAAGGAATTGGGTTGTACTGGTTGTACCAGAGTTAAGAAGTCCAAGGGACTCACTGCCTTCCTATTGCCAGTCCCTGATGACAATGGAACATGACAAACTTAGAAGTCTGTCTACACAGGAGTAAGTGGTTTGGTATAAATACCATTTTCTTCATTTTTACATGAAAATGGCTGGGCGTGATGGCACATGTTGACAATCTCTGCTACTTTGGGGAGTCACTTGAGCTTGGGAATTGTGAACTACAGTGGGTTAAGGCGATCCAGTGTCCTACTGAAGTCTGGCACCAACAGAGCACGTCTCCAGGGATGGAGACATCAGACTGCAGCAGCAAATTGGCCCAGGTCAGAAACAGAGCATGTCAAGGCTCCCAAGTCAATAAGTAACGGCCATGAGTGGCCCCTGGACAAGATATGGAGACACAGTCTCAAAAAAAAAAATCCATGAAAATGCAATAATTTAATGGTACCTTCTATATTAATGGCTTAAACTCCACTTTTAGGAGGGCAAGGAGAATGATATGGTAGTTAAAAGTGAAAAACGTTGGCCAGAAAAGTAAACATAATATTAAAAGATATTAAGAGAGGCAAAATTCCAGAATAAGGGAGGTAATATTTCCTCTGTACTCTGCCTAAGTCCCAAATATATATATTATTCATAATTTTTACAATTTTCAGCATAAGAATGAATAAAGCTACTGAGTTAATATCACATCTTCTTCTGCTCCCCCTAACCATATCCCCTTCCTTTCTAGTCAATATGGTAAGTTTATAGGTAGCCAGTATATGGGGCAATAGGAAGAAGGAAGATGTAAAGGAGAACCTGCAAGTTACATACAACCCATCCCAAAGATCAAGAGTGTCATTTATAAATTGTACTACATATTCCCCTAAATCTACATCCTGGTAACAGGCCCTGAATCAGGGGAAGTCATCAAGGCTTTGATGTCAGGGCCCTCTGGCCCTGTGTTATGTCAATCTTCGTCAAGTTCCAGACATCCTCAATAAGACCAGCAGGATACCAAATGGTGCTGATAATTTTCAGGTGATGCGGATGTGGTAACTTTAAAGTTTTACAAATAACTTTGAGGTGATTTGGATATGTTAGTGAACTAACCCCAAGATGGCATGGATAAGACTTGGTCTCTTTCCCCCGCAAAAATCCTATAAACATGATACCTCAAACTTGTGTCCCTCAGCACTCTCCCATCTCCATCTGGGTCCATGCTGCTGAGTGCTCTCTACTCTAACCCATGGTCACAGGAGTGATTCTCTGTGCCTCTCCCTCCCCATCCTCTTTCTTGAGCTATCTCCCCTTTATCATCCTCTGGTTTTTCCAGTAGCAATGCATGGCTGTCAGAGTCGGACTACAAGGAAAGCTGAGTGCCACAGAATCAACACTTTCAAACTGTGGTGCTGGAGAAGACTTTTGAGATTTCCTTGGACAGCAGGGAGATCAGATCAGCCAATATTTAAAGAAATTAATTCAGACTATTCATTGGAATGTCAAATACTAAAGTTTAATACTTTGGTCATTTAATGGGAAGATGGGATTCATTGGAAAAGACTCTGAGATTGGGAAAGATGGCAGACAAAAGGAAAAGGGGATGCCAGAGGATGAGATGGATAGATTGTGTCACAGAAACAACAAACATGAGCCTGGATGTCAAAAGATGGTGGAGGATAGAAGGGCCTGGTGTGTTGTGGTCCATGGGGTTATGAAAAGTTGGAAACCACTAAGTGACTGAACAACAACATTTCTTATTGATATCTAGGAGATCCCATGTAGTGAACGTTTTAGAGGACACTGTCAAGAGTCCTATCAAATGGTCAGGCATGGATGGGTTAAGATCTGCTTTACTGGAAGGAACTTCCAAATCAATAAGCTCACAGATACATTTGAGGGTCGAGGACCTCACTCAATTGCAACACTTCTAAAGCTATGTGACCTCAATGGCAATGTACACGAGTATGGAGGGTCACAGTGCCTTGAGGCCAAGGGAGGAGAATGACTTTTACTCTTAAAAACCTTAAAATGTTCTGTTTCTGCAAATTTTAACTAAGAACGCTAAGCCTCCAAAATTGTTAGAGAAAAACACAAGGCAAAAGACTAGCCCTCTGACCTTTGTAGTAACAGAACAAAAGTGTGACAATCTTGCATTTCTCCCCATTGGCTTATGAAAAGCCAGAACGAAGTTGGTGAATGCTAAAACACAAACAAATCTGTGGAGGGGTTGGGGGTGGGAGTGGGGAGGAGGTCATTTGTAATACCATTATGACTTTTAAGCCTGAGATTTCCCAAATTGTTTGTGAATCATACAATCCCCACTATTCCTGAAATGAACAAATGTCAATAACTAAGAAATAAATTTTTACTGCTGAGCTCACTGGCTGCATTTATAGTGTGAGACCACAATACAAACAAGCTTCTCCTTTTAAGCAAGTCTATAAACAGGGTCAATTAGGCAGGCTGTGAAACAGGTGAAGGGTCTCCCTCCTTCCACCTCCCCCATCTACTTCTTTAGTCTTTCAGCACTTCTTTGTCTCTTCCATCAGGTACTCAGTACCATCCAATACTCCCAGATGTGGGTGGCCCCTCACTGTGATGCACCAGGCTCTTTGTCCAATGCCTGTGCTCTAGACTTGAGACTCAGTGGTTCTTAAAGTGTGGTCCAAGGACCCCTGGGAAGGTCCTCAGACCCTTTAAGGGGAAAGATCTAAACTGTTCTCATAATAATGCTAAGATATTTCAACTTCTAATACAGTAGATATTGATAAATATATAACCCATATTTTGGGGGTCCTTGATAATTTTTAAGATTATAAAGAGCATCTCAGACCAAAAATTTTGGAAATCAATGCTCTAGACCAGTGGTCTCAAACTCAATTAGAAATGTTGTTGCTGAGTCATGTCCAATTTTTCACGACCCCACTTGTGGTCTTCTTGGCAAAGATACTGGAATGGTTTGCCACTTCCTTCTCCCACTCATTTTACAGATGAGGAAACTGAGGCAAACAGTCACACAGCTATGAAGTGTCTGAAGCTGGATTTGAACTCAGGTCTTCCTCACTGCAAGCCTAGTGTTTTATCCACTGCGCCACCTTGTTGCTTTCAAAGAGAAATAGGGGCCACTAAATCATACATAAGGATCCCTATGGGTCACACACTGATTTAGTTTTTAAAATGTATTATCATCTGTTTTACTTATTTTGTTAAATATTTCCCAATTACATTTTAATTTGCTTTGGGCTGTAAGCTGTGTGTTTGACACCTCTCCTCTAGATTTCTCCTGTTTCCTCTCTCCACATACTCCCATCACACCATAACTTCCATGCCCCATTTTCTTTTTTTTTTATTTTTATTTTTTAATGTTTAACAATCACTGCCATACAATTGCGATTTTATCCCCCCCCACCTACTCCCCATTACCCCCCTCCCTCCCCACGACTGCATACAATTCTGTATAGATTCTACATATACTTTCCTATTGAGTATATTTTCACTATAGTCATGCTATGCAGTCAGACTAAGATAAATGAAAGAAATCGTATAACAAATCAGAACATGATACACAAACACATACACATACACAAACATGATCTGCTACATTATGTGAGTGACTTCCATATTTCTCTCTCTGAGTGTGGAAGGCATTTTGCCTTGAGAACCACCATTGGGATTTTTTTTTTTTGTAAGAAGTTCTTGTGTTCGTTGCTGTGCATAAAGTTCTCCTGGTTCTGCTCCTTTCACTCAGCATCAGGTCATATAACTCCTTCCAGGCCTCTCTGAAGTCTTCTTGTTCATCATTTCTTATGGCACAATAGTACTCCATTACATTCATATACCATAATTTATTCAGCCATTCCCCAATTGATGGACATCCCCTTGACTTCCAGTTTTTGGCAACTACATAGAGTGCTGCTATAAATATTTTTGTACATGTGGGACCCTTTCCCATTTTTATGATCTCTTGGGGATATAGTCCTAGTAGCGATATTGCTGGGTCAAAGGGTATGCACATTTTTGTAGCCCTTTGGGCATAGTTCCAAATTGCTCTCCAGAATGGTTGGATGCGCTCGCAGCTCCACCAACAATGAATTAGTGTTCCAACTCTCCCACATCCTCTCCAGCATTTATCATTTTCTTGTTCTGTCATGTTTGCCAATCTTATAGGTGTGATGTGGTACCTCAGAGTTGTTTTGATTTGCATCTCTCTAACCAATAGTGATTTAGAGCATTTTTTCATATGATTATAGATAGCTTTAATTTCTTCCTCTGAAAATTGCCTGTTCATATCCTTTGACCATTTATCAACTGGGGAATGACTTGTATGATTATACATTTGGGTCAGTTCTCTATATATTCTAGAAATGAGGCCTTTATCCCTGAGCTTAGCTGTAAAAATTCTTTCTCAATTTACTACATCCCTCCGGATTTTGGTTGCATTGGGTTTGGTTGTGCAAAAACTTCTCAGTTTAATGTAATCAAAGTTATCCATTTTGCATTTCATAATGCTTTCTATCTCTCCTTTAGTAAAGAATTCTCCCCTTCTCCATAGATCTGATAAATACACTATTCCTTGCTTCTCCAGTTTATTCATGGTATCAATCTTTATACCTAAATCGTGTACCCAGTTGGACTTTATTCTTGTGTACAGTGTCAGGTATGGGTCTATGCCTAATTTCTGTCACACTGTTATCCAGTTTTCCCAGCAATTTTTGTCAAACAATGAGTTCTTATCCCAGAAGCTGGGGTCCTTGGGTTTATCAAACAGAAGGTTGCTATATTCCTTGCCTACTGCATCTTGAGTGCCAAGTCTATTCCACTTGTCTACCTCTCTGTTTCTTAGCCAATACCAAGTGGTTTTGATAATTGCTGCTTTATAGTACAGTTTGAGGTCTGGTAGCGCTAGGCCACCTTCCCAAGCATTTCTTTTCATTAGTCCCTTTGATATTCTGGACCTTTTGTTTTTCCAAATGAATTTTGATATTATTTTATCCAGCTCTAGAAAGTAATTGTCTGATAGTTTAATTGGTATGGCACTAAATAAGTATATTAATTTGGGTAGAATTGTCATTTTTATTATATTAGCACACATGCCCCATTTTCTTAAGGCCTTACTAGCTAGCTGATGTAATGGACAGAGCACTAGACCTGGAGTCAGGAAGACCTGAATTCAAATCCAGTTTCAGACATTTGCTAGCTGTATGACCCTGGACAAGTCACTTAGCCTCTCTAGCCTCAGTTCCTCATCTGTAAAATGGGGATACACTGGAGAAGAAAATGGTGAACCATTCTGGCATCTTTGCCAAGAAAAGTCCATGGGGTCATGTAGAGTAAGACACAACAGGCTAAGTGATAAAAGTTAATCTAATTAATCAGTTTGAACAGAGAACCACACTGGGCTAGTTGAGAGAACCACCCCATTGGGGAGCCCAAGACCTTAGACAGCAGCCTGTCATATATGAAGCTACAGGCAGTTAGGGAGTAGAGTGCTGGACTTGGAGTCAGGAAGACCTGAGCTCTAATTTTGACTCATACATACTTACTAACTGTGTGATGTTGGGCAACCAATCAACAACTACCTCTTCAGTGCCCACTGTGTGCGAGGCTGTGTGCCAGGTGCTAGGGATAGAAGTACAAAGAATGAAACAGTGTAATGGGGGGGAAAATATGCATAAAATATATATACATAGCTAAAATATAAAGTGAATAAACACATACAAAGTAGTTAAATCTAAGGTATTTGGGGAAGGAGGGCACTAGTAGTTGAGGGACTCAGGAAAAGCTTCATGAAGAAAGAAGTTAGCATGTGAGCATCATCTTAAAGGAAGAGAAGAATTCTCTAGGGCCAGAGGTAAGGAGGGAGCAATTTTGAGATATTCAGGACAGCCAATGCAAAGATGGAAAGTACTCCCTCCTCACTTCTGCCTTAGAGAATTCCTCTCTTCCTTTAAAACAATGCTCAAACACCAACTTCTGGAGAGTGGGGATGGCTTCATTCTTTGTACGTACACCCCCTGTCATATATACAGGTACAGGGAGTTGGTGGGCAGAGTGCTGGACAGGAGATGGACTGTTGCTTGTGAACAACAGAGAGAAAGCCTGTTTGTCTGGACTGAAGAATGAGGGGGAGCAGAATGGACAGGGGAGTAGGTAGTCATGCAAACTGAAGCTAGAAAGACAGGCTGGTATTCTAGAGAGCAATGTGGAACAATGCCCGGAGGCTTATAAAACTGTGCATAATACCCTTTGATGCAACAATACCACTACTAGGCCTGTATCTCAAAGAGATCATGAAAAAGGGAAAAGGATCCACATGTACAAAAATATTTATAGCAGCTCTTTTTTGCAGATGGATGCATACTAGTTTCTCTCTTATTTTTTCTTTCTCATGGTTTTTTCATTATGTTCTGATTTTTCTTTCACAACATAACTAATGCGAAAATATGTTTAATATGATTACACATGTATAACTTATCAGATTTCATGCCATCTTGGGGAGCAGGGAGAAAAGGGAGAGAGAATAAAAATTTGGAACTCAAAATCTTATAAAAGTGAATGTTGAAAATAAAGAAAAAAAGAAAGAAGGAAGGAAAGGAAGGAAGGAGAGAAGGAAGGAAGGAAAAAGGAAAGAAAAGAAAGAAGAAAAAAATGAAGAAAATAAAGACAGAAACAGGCAAAAAGAGGGAGAAAGGTTGGGGTCAAGTTTTGTAAGGCTTTAAAAGCTAAAATGAGGGTTTTATATTATATTTAATCTCAGAGGCAATAGGGAGCTATTAGAACTGATTGAATAGGAGAGTCACATGGTCAGATCTGTGATTTAGGAAAATTACTTTGGCAGCAATATGTAGAACAGACTGAAATGGGGAGAGTCTTAAGGCACAGAGACTAATTAGGAGTCTACTGAAATAGTCTAAATATGAGGTAATGAGGGCTGAAATAAGGTGGTAGCAGTGTGAAAGGAGCAATTTTCTTTCAGTCTCAGTTTCTTCAGTTCTAAGATATAAATAAAAATAGCAGCTGTCAAGATATTAGGAGACACCCTGTTTTCCAGAGCTAAGGCCCAGCACAAAAGCTGCATCCTGAGCTTGGCATAACAACAATCCTTTGTGCTCACCTTCTGGAACTGATGGTCTTTGAGCTCAGGCAAACACAGGTCCTGCTATGAATGGACTTTTTGTCACTAGACAGCACGTCACTACTGTTGTTAGATTACATCGTTTGCCTCTTTGTCTAGCCACAAGTATATAAATCAAGGTTCAGCCACACTGCAGAGGGTCCCTGACTAGAGGCAGGGCCCCAGTGCGTGTGTCTAATCTGCCTCCTTGCTTGTAAACTATTTCCCTCACTTTAAAATTAAACTTCTATTTAATTCCTGACTCACCTGTCTCTCTTTGTTTGGCTCCAGACCTCCACAGGTTAGAGGCTGGTTCACACACCTAACTCATGGGACTGCTGAAAGGATCAAATGATATAATACATGTAAAAACTTTGTAAACCTACGTTATGTTAATAATTATTAATAAGCTATTGTCATTGTGTGCTTTGAACTAATTTGGGGTCCCATTAATAAAAAATCCCTGCTTTAGTCAGTGAGGGGCAATAGCAGTTCAAGGTATTACCCTTCCTAAATAAAAACTCTGTATTTTAAACAATACAAAGCCCTTATAAAGGGCATGTAGCATCTCAGTGGAAAAGACTGTGATCCAAGAAGACACTCTGGAGTAGGATGGGAGGTCTCTCAGCACCACCTATTCCTGCAAGTTGTATAGTTGAAGATGACTTCTGTTGTTCATTCAGTCGTGTCTGACTCTTCATGACCCTATTGGGGGTTTTCTTAGCACAGATTTTCTTGGAGTGATGTGCCATTTCCTTCTCCAGCTCATTTTACAGATGAGAAAACTGAGGCAAACAGTGATTTGCCTCATGGTTGTACAGCTGGTACGTGTTTGAGACCAGATTTGAACTCAGCAAGATGAAGACTTCCTAACTCCCAGCCCTGTGCTATATCCACTTACCACTTAGCTGCCCCATAGGAAGTCTTTTAAAGAGCCTGAATTCCCTCAGAGTTGTTGCTCGGGGATACTGTACGAATATTTTTCTCTCAGATGTTGAACTAAGAGATTGTTTCCCACCACCCAGCAGAGATTGGCACACAGCAGGAGTTTAATAAATGCTTGCTGAGTGACAAGAGACAAAATGCTGAGCCTGGTATAGAATCCCAAGAACAAAGAAATCACCCTTCCAGCCTGTTCTTCTGTCTATAATGATCCCCTAAAGTATCCTGTTCTGAATGCAAGGGGAATCTACAGTCAGCTACAGAGCAACAGTGTTCATAGTCAAGGTCTTCTGTCTAATTTTTGGATTACAATGAATTAACACACTCCAAACACGAACTTTTTATATAAGCAAATATAAATCTGAAGTGTGTTAATGAATATTCAGGTTGAAATTTGAATTGTCTTTGGATTATTCAATCTTTTCAATCCAAGGGCATGAAGCTAGTCAGCAACAGGAATCATTCTAAATTATTATTGTTATTTTCATTATTTTTATTGTAGAAATTGATCAATATTAACTCTTTGTGTATATTTTTATTATAGTTGGACAATGTATTTTAAAGATGCCTGGTTCAAGTCCTAATTAAGGAATAAACATGTAACTTAAAATCTTGCCACACTTTAAGCAGTATTTTCTTCACTGACATTCTAAACTTCAAGGCGATGTTCTGGACACCACCAGGGAATCTTCACCAATTCCTATCACTTCTGCTGACCTCTACCCCAGAAGATAACTAAGACAGCTGTCTGTGTACAATGAGGAAATGTCTTTGTACAAAAGATAGAAACAAAATCTGAAGCATAGTCTGACACTCTCTTGCTGGTGGGTCTTTCTGTGGTTGGAAAAATTCTTTGACGCTGAAAACATGCCCTCCTTAAACTTTAAGGTTCTCCAAAAAACCAGGAAATTCCAAAGTCAAGGTTCCTTCTGTGGTGATCACACATGTTCTATTGCCTTGTTCTGAGTACACGTACCACACAGCAGGCACTGCTTTCCACTTTGTTGAGTGCATGCAACAAAATACACAGGTTATGAAACCTGACAAAGTTATATGGGACTGTTTCGAGTACTACTCTTACATCCAATCTCAACACTGGGTTGCTAGCCAGTTACCCCCATTCCAACTTCTCATGTTCAGATCAACCTCAAATTGTTATATGTTGAAAAATCATATAGGACCTCACGAAACATATTATACTAATATGACACTGCAACAATTTAGAATCTGTCAAGCTTGCAATGATAGTGATTTGGAGGGAATCTCAAAAACAGATCCAGAAACAAAGTCATTTTCCTTCCTGTAAAATTCTGGAAGCTCAATTTCAACTTGCCCCCAATTCATGACATTCCTTAGATAGGCATCTTCCAGCTGGGTGGGAGAAAGATGTATAGGATGGAATGAAGCTTTTATTTTCTATTTCTAAAGTGTAACTAATACCAATTTTAGACATTCGTCTCACCACTTCCAATACTTTACCTCAGGGCTTTGAACTCTGCAAGGTTATTGACTATCTGATTCCTCAACTCCTTTATTCTCTGTTTATATGAATCCTATGCTTTCTTTAGAGTACAACTGTGCTTGCTGAGATGTGTGTGTGTATGCACACACATATATAGCATACATATGTGTATGTGTATATACATACGTATATACAAACATACATACAAAAACACACACACCAAGCAAAAATGGTGTCTCCATCCTCTACATACCCATAGTACTTCTCTGTACCACTCATCTGACTTAATTATACACTGAATTGTGCAGTCATTTTTTTTACATGCATGGGTCTCTTCTCCCAGACTGCAAGTTCCTTGAGGGAAACAACATTGGCTTTCGTATTTTTTGTAATCCCCACAATGCAATGTCATCCAAAACCGTGGTCTGAATGAGGGATCAACATCCATTCAATTTGGAGTGCTAAGCAACACAGGGAGAGGTTTTTTTATAAAAGTGCTTCCCAATGGAATGGAAAAACCCAACATTCCATCCCTTCTCACCCACCTGATTCAGTCTCAGGGTAAGGAATGGAACCATTTTATTTCTGGAAGCCCCCCCCCCTTTTTTTTAACTGTGAAATCATCCAGATACATCTCACTGATCTGCATACTTGTAGGATGGAGTTTTTGGACCACTCCCCCATGAGCCTCCACTCATCTGATGGCATATTTCAAACCATTATTAAAGAATCACTTTGCTATGCAGTATGAGGAAAATGTTTTGCTTTCCTTTCCTCTTGTTTCTTCCTTTCAGAATAGAGATTGGCCTCTATTCACTGCCTAGGAACTCTTTTTTTCTAGCAGTTTTGAAAAAATGAAGATAGATTCTTATTAGTCTGTGATGGTGTAGGTGTCATCTTACTTAGTGTGTGTGTGGGGGGGGGGGGGGGGGGAAGGCTCCATAGCTCCTAAAACTCCCTTCTTAGCACTACAACCACCAAGAGGAAACCTACAGTGAAATTTCTTCACTTCCTTGTGATAAAAGACAAAAATTGTCCTTTCATTTGGCATTGAAAGCATGATTCTTTCACAGGAACTAACAGCTCACATCGATTTCCTTCTTCAAAAACTCAAATGTGGAAGCTGTCTCCACCCCACCACTTAAGCTAAAACTACAAAGTCTCTTCCTTCTGAGGTTAAAAAAAATCCTAACAGAACCTTGTTTTACTTGTGTAGCCAATATACTACTAAGGAGACTATACAAATATAAGATGTCATATGATTAGGAGGGCTATAATAGACCAAATCAAAAGGCAGGTACATATGATCCACCCCACCCCCCACACCAGCTCTATGAATGTTATGACTTAGCTGAAAAAATCTTACTAATTACCAGAATTAGTCATAAAAGCAAGCACTCAATATTACTGATAATAATATTAGTGGATAATAATGATATGAATGAATTACATTGTTCTCTAAAGTTTGTAAAACACTATTTCAACCTTGTAAATAAATGCAACATGGCACAGTGGATGGAGGACCAAGCTTGGAGATAGTAAGACCAGGGTTCAAGTCCTGACTCTGGCATACACTAGCTGCTTGACCTGAGAAGCTCACTGAATCTTTCAGCTTTTCAGGTGATTCTCTATAAATTGTAGATAGCAATTGTTTCTGTTTTGGCCAGAAACCCTTAGGGTCTTCCCTTTCCAGATTAATTTTTTTTTTTTTACTGAGATGCCATTCTCTGCCTCATTTTTTACCTAGACTTAATCACTGAAGGGGCATTGCATCAGTCAAACTGAGAGCTGCAACTCAGTGACTTTGCACAGTACTCCCTCATTTAAATTCAATTCACTTGCAAGTCATGACATCACCTTCTTGATGTCACGGTCCTCTTCAGGAATGAAGGACAAACAACGAACAAATGAATTCTCTATAACTATATGCTGCAAATAGTTGACAATCTACATTGGTAAAAGGGAGTTTCCTCCCTGGAAGTTCCCTACACCACATGAAATCAGAGTGTGGAACTCCCCCTATTCCCTGCTCCCAGTCTAAAAAACATTAAGTGTGGTCAAAGGATATAACAGGCAGTTTTTAGAAGAAGAAATTAAAGCTATCTATGGTCATGTTAAAAAATGCTCTAAATCACTATTGATTAGAGAAATGCAAATCAAAACAACTCTGACAAACCACATCACACCTATCAGATTGGCTAACATGACAAAACAGGAAGATGATAAATGTTGGAGAACATGTGGGTGAGCTGGAACACTAATTCATTGTTGGTGAAGCTATGAGCTGATCCAACCATTCTGGAGAGCAATTTGGAACTATGCCCAAAGGGCTACAAAAATGTGCATACTCTTTAACCCAGTAACATCACTTCTAGGACTGTATCCCAAAGAGACCATAAAAATGAGAAAAGGTTCCACATATACAAAAATATTTACAGCAGCTCTCTTTGTGATGGCCAAGAACTGGAAATCAAGGGGATATCCATCAATTGGGGGCGGGGTGGGGGGGGGAATGGCTGAACCAGTTGTGGTATATGAATGTAATGAAATACTATTGTGCTATAAGAAGTGATGAACAGGAAGACTTCAGAGAGACCTGGAAAGACTTATATGAACTGATGCTGAGAAAAACGAGCAGAACCAGGAGAACTTTGTACACAGCAACAACCACAGTGCACGAGGACTGTTTCTGACAGATTTAGCCCTTCATAGCAATGCAAGGACCTAAAACATTCCCAAAGGACCCTTGAGGCAAAATGCCATCTGCATCCAGAGAAAGAACTGTAGAATTGGAACGCAGAATGAAGCAAACTATTTTCTTTTGTGTTATGTTTTGTTTTGGTTTTTCTCATGGTTTCTCCCATTTGTTTTATTCTTCTGTGCGACACGACTAATGTGAAAATGTGTTTAATAAGAATATATGTGTAGGACACATGTAAGATTGCATGCCATCTCGGGGAGGGAGGGGGAGAAAATTTAAGACTTCTGAGAGTGATTGTTGAAAACTGAAAACAAATAAATTAATTTAAAAAATTTGGGGGTGCTATGTATCTGGGAGTTGTTTTTGTTCATCATCATCATGATATCTACTTGGTTTTGGATGGGAGGTACACTGCTCATGCTAAAGAAGAATGTCTTACCCTAATCAACGCTATTCTTTTGAAATCCTCCTAAACCTCTCCCCCAACCCTACTCTTTATAATTATTGATGGGCAGCTAGGTGGCAAATTGGATGGAGTGTTGGTTCTAGACTCAGGAAGACTCATCTTTGTAAGCTCAAATCTAGCCTCAGAAACGTACTAGCTGTGTGACCCTGAGCAAGTCATTTAACCCTGTTTGCCTCTGTTTCCTCATCTGTAAAATGAGTCAGAGAAGGAAATGGCAAACCATTTCTCTACCAAGAAAACCCCAAATGGGGTCACGAGGAGTAAGACACTACTGAAACGACTCAACAACAACAACATAATCCTTGATGCTAACTGCTGAAAAAATGAAGAAAAGGTCTAATTTTGAATTGCATTCTTAACTGGAATTTTTTTCTTTCCTTTAATTTTGAAGCATAATTAAAAAGAAAAAAAATGTGTATCTGCCAAATAAAACACTCACACTAAAAGAGAAAAGGGCTCCTAGACATGGAAAGTTTTAAGCCCAAAAGGAGCTCTTCGTGTCTTCTTTGAAGCAATCCCAACAATTCCAATCCAGTTACCATCCTCCTCAGTATACTGCATTCAAAAGTCAGACACAATGGATTAACCTGTGAGTGAATACGCAGGCGGGATGGGTGAAAACGGTATGACTGCTGCTCAGAAAGCTCCTTGGAAGTGGGATAGGGCTTCAGCCTGGAACTCTGCTATCTGTCATGTGGCTAAAGATGATCTTCTTTGGCTGGGGTCACTTGCAACCTCTTAAGGTTATTTTCCTTTATGAGATTAATTTTGGTGGGTAGGACACAACCATATGGATTTGATCAAACAGAGCCAATAAAATATTTGTGGCTAGCAGCACACACCATTGTTTTCATTTCCAAGCTAGCTGCTGAAAGATCATAGGCTCACAGATTTAGAACAAGACCAGAGATGCCATCTAGCTCAAGTCCCCATTTTATTTTTTTTATGCTCTGTTGAATTTATATTTTTAATAAAATCTTTTTTTTAATTAACAAGCACTTAATTTCCTCTCACCTCCCTTTTCTCACTGGAAACAGAGAAAGACAAACAAAATCTTTGGAACAAATAAACATAGTCAAGCAAAAAAAAAAAAACAAAACACCACCTTGGCCATGATCAAAAAACATTTCTCTCATGCTGCATATTTAGTGGATCATCCTTCCGTCAGGAGATGGACAACATCCTTCATCATCAATTTAAGGAATCATGGTTGAACATTGTACTGATTAGAGCTCTTAAGTCTTTCAAAGTTTCTTTTTACAATGTTGTTGTTAAAATATCAATTGTTCTCATACAACACCCATTCCTATTAAAAACACTGGAGAACATAGGAATAAAGGGAACTTTCCATAAATTAGTAAGCAGTATCTATCTAAAACCTTCAGCAAGCATTATATGCAATGGGGATAAGCTAGATGCATTCCCAATAAGATCAGGGGTGAAACAAGGATGTCCATTATCACCACTATTATTCAATATAGTACTAGAAATGTTAGCTGGAGCAATTAGACAAGATAGAGATATTGAAGGAATAAGAATAGCCAAAGAAGAAACTAAGTTATCACTCTTTGCAGATGATATGATGATTTACTTAGAGAACCCAGAGATTCAAGTAAAAAACAACTTGAAATAATAAACAACTTTGGCAAAATTGCAGGTTACAAAATAAACCCACACAAATCTTCCACATTCCTATATATTAGCAACAAAGTCCAACAGCAAGATATAGAAAGAGAAATCCCATTTAAAGCGAGGGTAGACACTATAAAATACTTAGGAGTTTACCTGCCAAAACAAACCCAAGGATTATATAAACACAATTACAAGACACTTTTTGCACAAATAAAGTCAGATTTAAGTAAGTGGAAAAACATCAGTTGCTCATGGGTAGGCCGTGCTAATATAATAAAAATGACAATTCTACCTAAATTAATTTACTTATTTAGTGCCATACCAATTAAACTATCAGATAATTACTTTCTAGAGCTGGATAAAATAATATCAAAATTCATTTGGAAGAACAAAAGGTCCAGAATATCAAAGGGACTAACAAAAAGAAATGCTTGGGAAGGTGGCCTAGCGCTACCAGACCTCAAATTGTACTATAAAGCAGCAATTATCAAAACCACTTGGTATTGGCTAAGAAACAGAGAGGTAGACAAGTGGAAGAAACTTGGCACTCAAGACACAGTAGGCAAGGAATATAGCAACCTCCTGTTTGATAAACCCAAGGACCCCAGCTTCTGGGATAAGAACTCGCTGTTCAACAAAAACTGTTGGGAAAACTGGATAACAGTGTGACAGAAATTAGGCATAGACCCATGCCTGACACCGTACACAAGAATAAAGTCCAACTGGGTACATGATTTAGGTATAAAGATTGATACCATGAATAAACTGGAGGAGCAAGGAATAGTGTATTTATCAGATTTATGGAGAAAGGAAGAACTTTTTTACTAAAGAAGAGATAGAAAGCATTATGAAATGCAAGATGGATAATTTTGATTACATTAAACTGAGAAGTTTTTGCACAACCAAACCCAATGCAACCAAAATCCGGAGGGATGTAGTAAATTGGGAAAGAATTTTTACAGCTAAGCTCAGGGATAAAGGCCTCATTTCTAGAATATATAGAGAACTGACCCAAATGTATAACCATACAAGTCATTCCCCAATTGATAAATGGTCAAAGGATATGAACAAGCAATTTTCAGAGGAAGAAATTAAAGATATCTATAATCATATGAAAAAATGCTCTAAATCACTATTGGTTAGAGAGATGCAAATCAAAACAACTCTGAGGTACCATATCACACCTATAAGATTGGCAAACATGACAGAACAAGAAAATGATAAATGCTGGAGAGGATGTGGGAGAGTTGGAATACTAATTCATTGTTGGTGGAGCTGTGAGCTCATCCAACCATTCTGGAGAGCAATTTGGAACTATGTGCCCAAAGGGCTACAAAAATGTACAAAAATTGACCCAGAAATATCGCTATTAGGACTGTATCCCCAAGAGATCATAAAAATGAGAAAGGGTCCCACATGTACAAAAATATTTACAGCAGCACTCTTTGTAGTTGCCAAAAACTGGAAGTCAAGGGGATGTCCATCAATTGGGGAATGGCTCAATAAATTATGGTATATGAATGTAATGGAGTACTATTGCGCCATAAGAAATGATGAACAAGAAGACTTCAGAGAGGCCTGGAAGGACTTATATGATCTGATGCTGAGTGAAAGGAGCAGAACCAGGAGAACTTTGTGCACAGCAATGACCACAGTGTGCAAGAGTTTTTTCTGGCAGACTTGGAATTTCGTAATAACGCAAGAACTTATTAAAAAAAAATCCCAGTGGTGGTTTTCTAAGGCAAAATGCCTTCCACGCTCAGAGAAAGAAATATGGAAGTCATTTGCAGAATGTAGCAGATCATGTTTGTGTGTGTGTGTGTTTTTGTGTATCATGTTTTGATTTGTTATATGATTTCTTCCATTTATTTTAGTTCAACTACATAGCATGACTATAGTAAAAACGTACTCAATAGGAAAGTATATGTAGAATCTATACAGAATTATATGCTGTCGTGGGGAGGGAGGGAGGGGGGTAGTGGGGGGTAGGTGTGTGGGGCGGTAAAATCTTAATTTTATGGCAGTGATTGTAAAACATTAAAAAATAATAATAATAAAATTAAATTTTAAAATATCAATTGTTCTCCTGGTTCTGCCCTCGTTGTACAAATAAGGTAACTGAGGCCCAGAGAGGTTAAGTAACTGGCCCAAAGTCATTCAGATAGTGTCAGAGGCAAGAGTCTGGATACAGTTGCTTTTTCCACTATACTACACCCCTCCCCGCCAGTGGTAAGTAGGAGAACAATTTCATCTACTTCATTAATCCCTCTGTACCATCTTCGCTAGCCCTCTGAAACAACAAAAATCACAAGACAATAATAACAGTTAGTCGGTGCCAATGGATACAACTGTTCACTATTACAGCCTTTCAAGGGCTATTTTTTCCCTGTAGACATACCAATCAGGAATGAAGGGCTGCTTCTCAAAACTTCCTGTTCCTGGGACTGTTTGAATTCATCCAAATCAATCCACAAATGGAGCTAGGGGGCATAGCCCATAATCAACATGAGAAAAAGCATGAGAAATGTATAATTTAGGCAGTGGGGAATTCCCTAACTCCTTTTACCAAAACAGACTACAAACCCCAAACACTTATCCATGAAGACATGGGGAGTCACTTAAGTGACATAAAGGTTAAGTAACTCAAAGGTTGCCTTCCTTCTCTATATCTCTCTTGTATAGTCTCATTTATAGAGAGATATACAGACACAGAGATATATAGATATTGATGTAGATCCACTCTAACTACTGATCTCCCTGGCTTCCTCTAAAGTTCCAACTAAAATCCCACCTTCTATAGGGACCCTTTCCCAAGCCCTCTTAATTCTACTTCCTTCTCTCTGCTAATTATTTAATTTTATCCAGTATGTAGCTTTGCTTTGTATATATTTGCTTATATCAGATCTGCACAACTTGGCAGTAGGTGGTGGCTAAAATTAAAATGGGCTAAACTTCTTTGGGCCAAAGACAAGTTTTTAGTGGCTCACTTTCCAAGTAAAGGTATAATTAATAATGAAACTATTTTGCAAAAAACCATATTTTTTAAAAAGAGAAATTTCAATTAATATCAATTATTTACACTTATTATTTAAGATTTTTACTACTCATAAAATTGCTCCTCTCAGAGTAGACACAGACTGACGATAGTTGGTTGCCGCAGGTCACATGGCAAATAGGAGAGAGTATGCAGTGGCAACTCATCTGCCAAGTTACATGACAGGCACAATAGTGATTAGCGGAAGGTGGGTCAAGCAGGGCATGGACAAAGCATTCATCACATCTTTACTTTCTTGTACATCCTCTACATTTTTTATGGGCTGCCAAAAGTCCTTTGCCCTGTTACGCAGGCCTGGTGTAGATGTTATCTCTCTCATTAGATTCTTAGATCCTTGAGGGCACAGACTGTCCTTTGACTCTTATTGTATCTCCATCTCTTAACATAGTGCCTGGCACACAGTAGGCACTTAATATATTCCTGATTGATTGATACAGATTAGCTAGATTGTCTCTCTCATTACAACGCAAACTCCTTGTATGGAAGGAACTGTTTTTATCTTTCCTCCTATCCCTAGCACTTAGCATGATGTAACAAGTGTAGAATAAATGCTTAGTCATGCACTTAGTAAGGGTCAGAGGTAGGCTTTGAACCTAGGGCTTCCTAGCTCCAAGCCCAGAACTCTATCTTCAACACTACACTGCTTTTAAATAACATGTAGTTTTTAATTGATTCATTACATATGGAAAATATGCCACATTAACAAGAACTGATTTTAGAAAGCCTGATATCCATTCTAATTTTGCCCTATGGACAATATAATTACTCATTAGTTTTGTTTGCATCTGTCTTTAGAGATATTAAAGCATCATAATGGGATAGACTGAGGGCTAGAAGGGGCTTAAGAAGCTGTCTAATCCAACCCTCTCATTTTACAGATTAGGGAACTAGAACTACAAGAATAGAAATGACTTGTTTGAGGTCACACAGGTAGCAAACAGCATAGGTGGGATTTGAATACAGGACTCTGGAACCAGTGTTCTCCCCTTTCTATCATTTCTGCCTCTCAGAGCAAAAAATGCCAAACAAACCTGGACTGAAGTCCTGACTCTAATTTACTTACAGTATGGCCTTGAGCAAGTCCCTCCATAGCTTGGGGACTTTGTTTTCTCAGCTACAAAATAGGGATAATAAAACTCTGCCTGCCTACCTCACAGGGTTGTTGTGAAGATCATCTGAGATAATGGATATGAAAGTACTTTGTAAACTGTAAAATAATTGGTAGGGTATGTTTGTTATTATACTCCTGACCACAATTAGAAATACATGGCAGTTGCCACAGCTGTTTCCAATAATTCTAAGTAAGGACGGCATCAAAGTCTCCTTGTTCCTCCCCCACCCCATGCTTTTAGGTAGCAGACAAAAGCAGGAAGAGCCTGGGCCTCAGGCCTAGTGCTCAACTTGAGCCATCAGGCTATGCTGGCAGATCTACATGTATAGGGGATCAATCAGGAAACCAAGACAGCATAGAAAGATAGATGTCTCTAGAGCAGAACATCATGGTACTGGGGACACATGTGTGTGTCATGGTCCCTGGAAAAAGTCTCATGCATTGGGCTTTTTTATAAGCTGAGTGATATCTTAGGCATAGAATATGCTGAAGTGATGACAAGGTCAGTAGCAACTGTCTCCTTGACCATACCTTCCAAACTGTCTTTCGGGACTGCATGGCTCTGGCAATCAAGGTTAATGGGACCCTGACAACAATGGCCAACAGACCCTCCAGACTGAATCCAAATTCTCTGGGGATCTGTGTAGGACTTTGTGTCTACAGATGAAGAAAGTGAGGTTCAGAGAAACCCAAGGTCATAGGGTAAGAGATAGCAGAATTCAGTTCAAATACAGGTGGTTTTGTTGTTACTGATTTTACCATAAATCCAGCACTCATTCTGCACCATACTACTCCCTATGAGTTATACCATGAAATTCCAATGCCCAATGGCCATCTGCTATCATGGAATTTACCAAGTCAAGAAGGCCCAGCTTAGGCAAAATACTTACCAAACCACCAGTGGCCATTTTAACCCTAAACAATGATACTCACCAAACCAACAGCCAACTCCCATCCTTCAACAAAATACTTACCAAGCCACCATTGCAATGTCCAGGACTGTGTCAAACAGCAATATTGAGAAACCAGCTGTCATAACCTGCAGAAATAATTTTGACAAAAAGTCTAAGTGACATCTGGCTTGTGCTTTCTCATGGATTCCGTTTAGTTCCATGGGGTATCCTGGCATCTTTCCTTCTCTCCTCATTCCCTGCCCGTCTCCCATATCCACCTCCATCCTGGTTCTTTAGCCCTACTTATGATTCAGGTCACAAGTGTGCACTCAATGTTGCTTCTGAATCACTGTTCTATGCGCAGAATTTTGACATTTACTGATTGCAAGCAGAACACTAGGTACTGAAAATACTCCTCGCTAAGTTGTTCAAGATAAAACAAAGCGCACAAAGGACTTTGAACGGAGATCAGGTTTTCTGCTTCTTGATTGTACCAGTTATTCTGTTGAGGATTCACTTACAATGACTGTCTGTACATAAGATTGGATGTACTTATTTATACCTTCTTTTTTTAATTAAATTTTATTTTATTTTTTTGGAGAGGGGAAGGCAACGCAATCAGGGTTCAGTGACTTGCCCAAGGTCACACAGCTAGTAAGTGTCAAGTGTCTGAAGCCGGATTTGAACTCAGGTCCTCCTGACTCCAGGACCAGTGCTGTATTCACTGCACCACCTTGATGCCCCTTATCTATACCTTCTAAGAAAGACAAACAACACAACAAAGAATTCCTTTTTTCAAAAACAGGAAAAATACTCTCCTAGAAAGCACTCTGGTTGGTCCTTCACCAGTATCTAAATAAAGTAAAGCTACACAATATAATAGAACCACAGCCCTACCCTAGAGCAGAAGAGGGTACTCTGAGTCTCTGACTGGCATTGAGATGTAGGCCCCTGCTTGGCCCTCCTTCCTAAAAGGGGGCATGTGGCCACTGCCCATATCACACATGTCTCTAAGAAGAGACTTTTATTAAAAGTGCCCAATACACTTTATTAAAAGTATATAGAGCTAATCTCCAGGACACAGTCATTTTAAAAGGCCTAACAATGCTTCTTAACATCTAGACCAGGGCTTCTTAAACTTTTTCCACTCACAACACCGTTTTGAGTTTCAGCAGCATTCACCGGGTGCTGTGTGGCCCAAGGGTACGAACAGTGCGCATGCTTTGTGTTCAGAACCAGGGCTTCAGTGAAGCTGCAGGACGCAACACAGACAAGTGCTGCCAGAAACATCTCAGATTCATTACGTTTGATTCTTGATTAATTTTTAGCTATTGCCCACTCAGAAACCTTTTACTGTTGCTAAATTTTTGGCGACCCCATATGGGGTCAAAATGCACAGTTTAAGAAGTGCTGATCTAGACCAACAGCTCTGAACTACATTTTACAAAAATATTTGCTCATTTGCCAATGACCATAGCACATCCTCTCTTCCTCCACTCTGTCTGTTCTAAGGATTTATGGAGTATATTACCTCACCAAGTGACCGAATATGCAAACTTCTAGAAGCCGGGAGAGAAAAAAAAAACAAAGTATTTCTTTACTCTTTAATTGGGTAGTCAAATGGTAAAATGGATAGTGCTCCAGGCCTGCAGTTCAAATCTACCCTCAGGCACTTACTAGCTGTGTGACCCTGGACAAGTCACTTAATCCTATTGTCTCTGTTTCCTCATCTGTCAAACGGGTTGGAGAAGGAAATGGCAAACCACTCCAGGATCTTTGCCAAGAAAACCCCAGTTAGGGTCACAAAGAGTGGGACATGACTGAAATAAGTGAAGAGCTCCTTAATTAGCAAGAAATTATCTTACAGTTGTGGATAAGGAGGCTCCAATCGGATCAATATGTCAACCAGTGGACTCACAATGGAAAGTAAAGGATGAATGTAAGATTTTTCAAAGGGTGAAGGAAAGAATCTGGTGACTGGCTAGGGTGCCCAATTTGGCACTTGATCAATTACTGCTGTATTATGATTGAACAATTTCCCAGTGAGAAGAAAGTTCTTAACCAGTCTGTGCTTGTCCTATACACTTCCCAGCACTAGTCATACAGGGTGTCCCAAAAGACTTAATTCAATTTCAAGCTCTTAAAACCTATTAAAATAACCGTGTACTGGAGATTAATTCTGTACAAATAAGGCAAGATGAAAATGAGCACTTTTAATTATAGTCCCTATCCTGAGACATATGTCTCTATTAAAGCTGGGGCGCTATGTATAATTAACACTTAAATACCTTTAGAATTGAATTAGTGACTGGCTAAGAGAAAGAATCCAATATACTAGAGTAACTACTGTAAAATTAAAACAAACAGCCTGTTTTACATTCAGACCATTAAAATGCTGACTAGATATGTTGGAATTTTAGGCAACAAGAAGTTGTTTATATTAACTTGGGTTTTCTCCCTTCCTTTGTACAGCTCTGAATGAAACAGCTGAATCTGGGCACTGGATTTGGGGTCAAGGAACTCTGGGTTTGAATCCAAGCTCAGCTGCTGATGACCTGTGTAATACTGGGCAAATTATTTAATCTCAATGTCATCTGTAGAATGAGGGGGTTGGACTATACCAGGGGTTCTTAACTTTTTTTTTAAAGCATTTTGATAACTCTATCTCACTAAAATTGGTTTCCTTGGTAATTCTAGTTATATTTATTTTACTTTTATTTATAATTACATTTATTATATTTAAAAACGCTGTTCTCTCCTCAAAGTTAGGAGAAGGTGGGTGGGAGAAAATGCAGAGCTGAAAATAAAACTCAATTTAGTAAACAAACAAATAAATGAACAAACACAATTCTGAGAAGTGACCCAAAGGCATCACTAGACTGCCATGATTTTAAAAAAATAAAGAAGTCTTGGACTACATCATCCTAAGATTCACTCTAGTTCTAAATCATATTACCCATAACTGGGGTGTCCCTTATCAGGCTTTTTACCTTATCATAAAAACAGATATGAAAAATGGACAGGAAGAGAGGGTATTTATCTGCATTTATTTGTATTTATTGTATATAGGGTATATATGTTCCTGTAATCTCCCCAACCCCAAGAATGTAAGCTTCTTGTGAGCAGATTATTTCATTTATTGTGGTTGTATCCCCAAGAGCTTAGCACACAGTAGGTGCTTAATAAATGCAGATAGGTGGTGCAGCAGATAAGAGTGCCAGGCCTGGAGAGGGGAATATTCCTCTTCCTGATTTCAAATACAGCCTTAGCCACTTACTAGCTGTGTGACCCTGGGCAAGTCACTTGATCCTGTTTACCTTGGTTTTCTCATCTACAAAATGAGCCAGAGAAGGAAATGACAAATCAATCCATTGTCTTTGCTAAGAGAACCCCAAATGGGGTCATGAACAGTTGGACATGGCTAAACAACAATAAATATTTGTGGACTGATTGATTGATTGAAGATACAGAGAAAATGAGAAATAGGTACGTCCTCAAGCCTCAGGTCCAAATCATTATGGGCCAGACAGTCAATGACAGGTGAGACCTCAAAGCATGATAACCTAAATTAGGCACAGTCAATGTACTAAGAGGAAAAGGCAAGAGAATGTGTGGAAATGTTACCTAATCCCCAATCTCCCTCCTCCAATATCTTCTTTTTCAGTTTTCTGGATGAAGCTTACCAGGACTCCTACACAAAATGTTCATCACCATGGCATTAGTTTTCAGTCCCTGAAAATAGAATAAACTTCCCTGACTCAATCAGCTATTGAGACTGGTTACTCCGTCAAACAATTTATCTGTGTCTCCATTATCAAATATAAAATCCTGTTTGGCTCTGAAAGCCCTTCACAAACTGGCCTCTTCCCACCTCTCCATGCTTCTTACATTTCCCTCCTGTCTCTACACTCTAAGATCCAGCCACACTGGTCGTCTTGATATTCTTTGAACATAACACTCCATCTTCTGACTCCATGACTTTTCCCTGGCAGTTTCCCATCCCTGAACACTACCTCCTCCTCCTGGTTTCCTTCAAGACTCATCTTAAATCCCACTTTCTATGGGAGGCCTTTTCCTCAACCAACCCCCCACTGCTGGTGCCTTTCCTGTAAGATTGTCTTTCAAAAGACTTCCATAATAATCACGTTGTGTAATACTAACTATATTACCCTCTATCCTACTCTATTCCCCCTTATTTTTTTATTCCCTCATTTGATCTTGTCCCTTCCCAAAAGTGTTTATTTCTAGTTACTCCTTTTTCCCATTTGCCCTCCCTTCTATCATTCCCTTCACCCCACTTGTCACCTCCTCCCCTGCTTTCCTGTAGTGTAAGATAGATTTTCATACGAAATTTAGTGAGCATGTTATTCCCTCCTTAAGCCATATGTGAAGAGAGTAATCTTCACTTTTCCCCTCTCCCCTTTTCTCCTCCATTGAACAAAATTTTTCTTATCTCTTTTATGAGTTATAGTCTGCCCCATTCCATGTCTCCCTTTCTCCTCCCAGTATGTTCTTCCCTCACCCCTTAATTTCTATTTTATTTTTTTGTGGATATCATCTCTTCTGATTCAACTCAACCTGTACTCTCTGTCTATATATGTATGTGTGTGTGTGTGTGTGTGTGTGTGTGTGTGTGTGTGTGTGTGTGTACAATGCCTCCCCCTACCCAAATACTGAGAAAGTCTCAAGAACCACAAATATTATCTTTCCATGTAGGAATGTAAACAATTTAGCTTTAGAAAGTCTTTTATGATTTCTCTTTTCTGTTTACCTTTTCATGCTTCTCTTGATTCTTGTGTTTGAAAGTCAAATTTTCTATTCAGTTCTGGTCTTTTCATCATGAATGCTTGAAAATCCTCTATATCATTGAATGACCATTTATTCCCTTGAAGTATTATACTCAATTTTGCTGGGTAGGTGATTCTTGGTTTTAATCCCAGTTCCTTTGACTTCTGGAATATCCTATTCCAAGCCCTTCGATCCCTTAATGTTGAAGTTGCCAGATCCTGTGTTATTTCCACAATACTCAAATTGCTTCTTTCTAGCTGCTTGCAGTATTTTCTCCTTGACCTGGTAACTCTGAAATTTGGCCACAACATTCCTAGGAGTTTCTCTTTTCGGGTCTCTTTCAGGAGGTGATCGGTGGATTCTTTCAATATTTATTTTGCTCCCTGGTTCTAGAATATCAGGACAGCTTTCCCTGATAATTTCATGGAAAATAATGTCTAGGCTCTTTTTTGGATCATGGCTTTCAGGTAGTCCCATAATTTTTATGGATCTATTTTCCAGGTCAGTTATTTTTCCAATGAGATGCTTCTCATTATCTTCTATTTTTTCAAACTTTTGGTTTTGTTTTTTAACTGCTTAGTTTATCTCATAGTCATTCAGTTCCCTGAACTCAATTCTCTCTTTCAAAGAACTATTTTGTTCAGTGAGCTTTTGAACCTTCTCCTCCATTTGGCTAATTCGGCTTTTTATTTTTTTTATTTTTTTTTATTTTTTATTTTTTAATGTTTAACAATCACTGCCATACAATTGAGATTTTATCCCCCCCCACCTACTCCCCATTACCCCCCTCCCTCCCCACGACTGCATACAATTCTGTATAGATTCTACATATACTTTCCTATTGAGTATATTTTCACTATAGTCATGCTATGTAGTCAGACTAGAATAAATGAAAGAAATCATATAACAAATCAAAACATGATACACAAACACAAACATGATCTTCTACATTTTGTGAGTGACTTCCATATTTCTTTCTCTGAGTGTGGAAGGCATTTTGCCTTGAGAACCACCATTGGGATTTTTTTTTTTTATAAGAAGTTCTTGCGTTATTACAAAATTCCAAGTCTACCAGAAAAAACTCTCACACACTGTGGTCGTTGCTGTGCACAAAGTTCTCCTGGTTCTGCTCCTTTCACTCAGCATCAGGTCATATAAGTCCTTCCAGGCCTCTCTGAAGTCTTCTTGTTCATCATTTCTTATGGCACAATAGTACTCCATTACATTCATATACCATAATTTATTCAGCCATTCCCCAATTGATGGACATCCCCTTGACTTCCAGTTTTTGGCAACTACATAGAGTGCTGCTATAAATATTTTTGTACATGTGGGACCCTTTCCCATTTTTATGATCTCTTGGGGATATAGTCCTAGTAGCGATATTGCTGGGTCAAAGGGTATGCACATTTTTGTAGCCCTTTGGGCATAGTTCCAAATTGCTCTCCAGAATGGTTGGATGTGCTCGCAGCTCCACCAACAATGAATTAGTGTTCCAACTCTCCCACATCCTCTCCAGCATTTATCATTTTCTTGTTCTGTCATGTTTGCCAATCTTATAGATGTGATGTGGTACCTCAGAGTTGTTTTGATTTGCATCTCTCTAATCAATAGTGATTTAGAGCATTTTTTCATGATTATAGATAGCTTTAATTTCTTCCTCTGAAAATTGCCTGTTCATATCCTTTGACCATTTATCAATTAATTCGGCTTTTTAAAGCCTTCTTCTCCTCATTGGCTTTTTGGACCTCTTTTGCCAATTGAGTTAGCCTCTTTTTAAAGGCATTATTTTCCTCAGCATTTTTTTGGTTCTCCTTTAGCAAGCTGCTAACTCGCTTTTCAAGCTCTTCTATTGCCTGAGTCAAGTTTAACTTCACTTTGGAGGCACTGGAGGCAGGGGCTTTGACTTCCTGTGACAGTATGCCTTATTCTTCCTCCTCTGAAAGGATGGGAGGAGACACCCGTTCACCAAGAAAGTAACCTTCTATGGTCTTATTTTTTTTCCCTTTTTCGGGCATTTTCCCAGTCAGTTATTTGACTTCTGAATCCTTTGTCAAGAGGATGGTCCTATTGCCCCTCCTCTCCCTAGTACTGTGTTCAAGGCTGGATTTCCCATGGCTTTGGGTGGGGGCGAGCCGTCACTCAGGGCTGAGGTTTAGATCAGCTGCTCCCTATCGCCAGAGGCTTTAAGCTGAGCTGCCTGGACAATGGACCCAGACTGCTTCCCTGCCACAACAGCTGCCTGCAGTCAGCTGCTGCTGCCCTCATCTGGGGCTATTGCTGGAGGAACCCCTGTACCCCTCTCACCCAGCTGGGAAAGCCCTCCCACACTGACCTTCTTTGTCACTTGTAGGTTGAGGGATCTGGGACCCTCCCTGCTGGGAACTCTGCCCTGGAGGTCTCTTGTTTCTCCCAGTGCCGCATGGCCAGGGCTGGGCTCTAGTTCACTCAGAGTCCCATAAGATAGACCTTTCCTGTCAGCCTTCCAGGTTACCTTTGGCTGGAAACCTCTTTTGCTCTGTTGTTCTGTGGCTTCTGCTGCTCTAGAATCTGTTGAGAGTCATTTTTTACAGGTACTTTGTGGGCTGTGGGGGAAGCACTACAGAATATGCGTCTTTCTACTCCACCATCTTGGCTCCGCCCCCTTGCCCTTTCATTTACATTGCACTCTATGTGTCTTGTATACAAGGTATACCAGAGTTTGCATCTTGTCTCCTCCATTAGAATGTGAATTCTTTGCAGGAAAAAACCAAGTTTTTTACTTTTCTTTGTATTTCCAATATTTAATTAACACAATACCTGATGTATAGTAGGTACCTAATAAATGATTATGGGCTTACATCTGCTGCTTGTAGCTGGCAGGTCATCTAAACACAAGAAGGGCCCATAACAGTAGAGTGTTGCAATGTATGGTTTAATGGAGGAGGGAGAACTGAGGAGAAAGCAAGTCAGGATACTTTTCCAGTCAAAAGTTGAAACTAGACTTGTGTCTTTCAGTCCTGATCAATTTGAAGATCTAGATCTAGATACTGATGAGCTAGAGAGTCATGATTAAATAAAACTCTGTGGCCTAGAGTCAGTAATCTGTTGGTACACATCCAAGTCAAGTAGACTGCATTCTAGGTATTTGGCGGGGAATTTGGTAGAGCTCAGGTGAGTCCCTGCCTTTTCTCTGCCATCTTTGAAAACAAGAAAGGTAGAGAATATTAGCACTGGAAGACACTTCGAGGACAATCCAAGTCAAGTCACTCATTTCACAAATAAGAAACTGAGATATTTGAGAGGTTGAGTCTTTTCCACATGGTCATATCATGGGTAAATTACATTATGGGACAATCAAACATGGAATTACATAATAAACTATGAGGTAAGAATACAAGTGAGCAGCTAGGTGGCAAGTGGATAGAATACAGGGCCTGGAGTCAAGAAGACCTGAATTCAAATCTGGCCTCAGATACTTATTAGCTGAATGAACCTGAGCAAGTCATT